>NC_142529.1:9487116-9492116 GCF_964205215.1 Stylophora pistillata
ACTCCGGTTTCCCCTTCTTCAAAAACCATCATCATTTGAATTTATTTAATTTAGAGTTTATTTGGATTTACACACGACCCCACAAGCTGTTCAGCTATCGTGTCTAAATAAAGGTGTTATTATTATTATTATCTTACTGTGCAACTGTAACTGAAGTAGAACGCTCTGGCCGTGAAAGCTCTGGTTAGAAGACTGAGGCGCTTACTGGGTTGCCTCCTGCCTGGTGGGGTTCTTAAATACTATGTTTTTATTACACCTTTTCTCGGATACGATCTTGGAGAATTTGATGTTACATCAAGATAACGCTAACCTCGTTCTCAGGGTCTGTCCTCTTTACGCTCTTTCTCTCTGTTTCTTTCGTTCCAGAGGGAACTAGGGGGACTAGGAACGAGTAACCATCAAGTTTGTTTACTCTTATCGCCTGTTTGAAAGTAGTTACTTGTTTCTGATTTATGGCAAATAAAGGGGTACAAAAAACAGCTTTCTTTTGATAGACAACACGATCACTGAGTTTTGAATTCACAGTCCACTGAAAAAAAGACAAAAACTGACTCTTGCATGCATGGCTGTGTTTTACTTCTTTGAAAGACCAAAGCTGAAAAGAAAAAAAAAAAAAGTATCTCGCTGATTATGAGACAGCCACACGGTTTAGCTGACTCCGATTACAAAATCGAAAATTGTGCACAAGTTCATTATTGTACTTCGGTTTGCTGTGACCAAAATCGCCATGACTCTTTGTTACATTTGTTGATCTTTCACTTCAAGTAATGTTATGTCTTCCCGTCTTAACCAGCTAATTTGTGTCTGATGATGTTCAGTGCGAGCTAAGAAAGCTGATAATTTCATCGTGCACCCGCCGTTTGGCAACAATGTATCTAAATTAACATTTCAAACGAGAGTTCTGAAATAGCTATTTATTTCCTAACAAAGACCCTCAATCAATTATTGCACAGGAACCTCTTTTCTTTTTATTTACCTTCTGGTGTCCAAGTGAATAGTGAAAAAGGTTTTGAAAGGCGCTTTTATAAGATATGTGCGAGGTTTCTGAATGAAAGAAGAAATAAAGGGTCTCTCATTTAACGGAAAAACCGGTTAAAGTTAGTTGATAAGTCGCTAAGCATTTGATTGGTTTTCCTCTCCGCAGCATATTATGAAATCTTATTGACTTTTCTACGATTAAGATATTTAGTTAACTTTTGATATAAAACTAAAATGAACGTTTACCACCCAAGGAGCCTCAGGATATAAACTTTACAAACGATTTTCTCGGATTTCTCATTTCAAAATATGGAAAAATTAAAGATTTAAAACACTTTGCCGAGTTTCTTGTAACTTCGTTCGTTTGCTTCAAAACATTTGTACTTTTGACTCGGACTTTTATTGGATACTTTAATCCAGATTTTAGTTTTTTTTCAGTATCATAATTAGCAGGCTTTACCACCTAAAGAGAAGTAGAATATACATTTGACAAATTTTCTTAAATACCTCTCTTGGAAATGAAGATAATTTAAAATCGAGGCGCGCCATGTATTTTATTCAATACTTTTCATTTCAGTGTTCACACTGACAAAATTTTATTTTTAGAATTGAAAGAGCTAGTGAGCCATCTTGTACAGTATAACACAGAACACCGCATGAAAGTACCACTTTAAAAATCCCATTTGAATGGTTAATTTTTTATCACAATTTTGACCACGTAGGTAGGAATTGGTCATTTTTTAAGACAATCTCGTCTGGTGAATGATTCTCTCTAAAGAAAAGTTGGTTACGATTCCGATATTTCCATGTTTCATCTGTGATGTGGTATTACATATATCATTAGGTGAAATGACTTTCTCTTAGCTCAAAAATATCTTTTGTTGACTCAAATAACACGAGATTATGTCAAATAAACAAAACAACACTCTCGATAAATTTTCCTTTTTATATTTTCGTGCAAGAATTGCAAGAGTGTTAAACCTTAAATACAGCTCAGACAAATTGTGCAAGTGACGGCGCTCTTAATGTCAGGTACCAAAACTTTTCTAATAGTCTTTATAGTTAATTACTGTAAATTAAAGAAACTGTTTTACAAGCTTTCGCCAACTGCAACACCTGCTTGTCGAGATCTTTGTTTATGCCGAGCGTTTGGCAAACAAGACCATACTTCTGAAGATAAACAGTTAATTCAATACACCGTTTACTAACCATCTCGTAGGAATTTGTAAGAGACCAACAGAAAACCTCTCGTGTCATAAAACCAAGAGTTGTTTTTTAAGTCTCTTTTCCTTTTCAATGGGTTTAGACTCTTTTATCTTCCATTGTCATGTAAAAGTTTGTCTTTTTAAGAAACACGGCCATGAACTAAACACACTACATGAATAATTTATCAAACCTAAACATCATCGCCTTTGATGAGTTCCATTGTTTTTGTAAGGCAGACACGTCGAATACATGCTTGTTGTGTAAAAAAAGAAAAAAAAATCAAATCTGACTTCTGTTTAAATTGATATTTCAAATAAAAACGATTCTAGCCGAAGTGAAAGCAAAAATTAATGGTTGAATCAAAAAACGAAAAAAAAAAAAAATGGCCCGTGTTCATCGATAACAACAACATCATTTGTTTTGTGTAGGGATCTAAAGAAAACTTTCACCGCGACCGCTTAAATGAGCACTATTGTTTTGAAAGTAGACTTCATTAATTATGCAAACATGAATTTGGTGAGAGAATATACGTAGCCATAAGATGCAACCTTCCAGGTGAAGTAAAGATTTTTAAAACTATTTCAAGTCACGTAGATAGACGAAAGCATTGTAGTGGTACAAACAAAATCGTTAATTTACATTGAGAACCGTCGAAGCTGTCGCTGGAAAAGAAAAAGAACTGAACTCGGACTTGACTGAAATGAACAATTTGTAAGACACACTCTCGCCACTTGAGCTCACATTAAACATTAATTAAACACAAAAGAGTCTTTTGTTTTGTGTCTCAGCATAAAAGCAAGACTTAAGACTCTGTCAACCACTATTATAAAGGCCGTTTCTGAGCAGCTATCTAACACTCACAAGGCAGGGCGCTTGTGTCGCGTCAAAGCTAATTGAAGTGAGTTTGTTTGAGAAATTGCTGTCCCACTGTGAAGCGCTGCTTAAAAGGAGACGTTTAAAAGCTAGTGAAGTGAGAGGCAACATCAGTTACGCTAACTTCAGCGGCGGAGAAAAGTGACTAAGCTTAGAAATCTTCTGGAAAGAAGCCATTGAAGGATAAGATGTCCAGCCTTGAAAATCACATAAAACGGCCAATGAACGCGTTTATGATATGGTCTAGTCGCAAACGACGAGAATTAGCGCGTGAAAACCCCAAACTTCATAACTCGCAAATCAGCAAGATTCTTGGCTCTGAGTGGAGAAAACTCACCGAGGAGGAAAAACAAAAATTTTTCGCTCAAGCCAAGCTACTGAGCGAGCTTCACATGATAGAACACCCTGATTACAAGTATAGACCAAAAAGACGCCCCAAGAAAAAGTACTTGAAACACAACTTGAATCCAGCGTCCTGTTCGTACGGACCGTGTGTATGCCACGAGTCATCTGCGGCGCCGCAAGAGGACGATCAGCTGGGGAAAAGTCCTGAACATTTCAATGGAAATGAAGATTTTAAAAATGGTAAAGTCCCCATTAAGAAGGAAGAAACTGAAAACGAAGACCAAGCTTGTCCTCCCGATTCGCGACCAGAAAGCGTTCCGAGCAAAGAGGAAAATTTTGATGACTTCCCCTCGCATGTAAAGTTGAGATCCTCGTCATATTTGCGCAAAGATAACTGTAAGGCAAGCAGAAGCATGACCGGTCAGGAGGAGATTCATCATCCGGGATTCACGGATGACTTAAGTTTCCGAGAGCATCGAGTGCCGTTGCCGAGAAGTTGCCGTTCCATGTCATTTCACTCAGCACTATTTCAAAATCAATGCCACTTTTTGCAAAATCACATCCCGAGCGAGAGAGAAGCAGTGCAGATACTTCCCTACCACGCTCCTGTTAGGTGCAGCTGCTGCCTTCCTCCAGAAGGGCTTTCGACCGAAAATGAATTTTCGCATGGACCACACGATATGCCATATGTTCTTGTTGACCCAAAAAATCGATACTTTTACGAAGCAAGATGGTGCAAAAATGTACATTAAGATTGTTAAAAACTGCTTTTAGATCTTGCTGATATAACTGTCCATGCAATAACCTGATTTAGTATCTCTCGGTTCGCGCTGTTTTGTTTCCCACTCGTTTGTTAATAGTCCTATTTTTATTTTAATTGCGAAAAATCAAATTCGGCACATAAGGTCAGTTTTTGTTTCTGCTTAGGATTGCAGTAACATTTTAAAAGGTTCTAGTACAGATTAATTATTCCAAGTTTTTTACAATACCACAGTACATCGTTTGGTTTCACCAAAGACTTCCTTTCTGAGAAGAAAAAAAATCCTCCACTTATCGATCAGATTATAGGACGTTCATAATTCGCAGGTTGTAACATATATTTGCCCATGTTAAATAGAAAATACAATTGAATATATTATGACCTCAAAGAGAACTTCGAGTACTCTAGATCTCTTGCGAGAGCAAGAGTAGGAAATGAAGAAACATTATATCTACAAGAAAATAATCAAACATGTATATACTATGGATATTGCTAGCTATAAATGTTGAATTGACCTCATTGACTTTTTCGTCATTTCTATGAGTGTATTTAAGGATGCAGTTGGTTTTAGGTAACCATTGTTTTTATGCAATATGTTTGATGAATGTCTGCATTAACAGGTACCGTTGTTTTGTTCTTTTGTTTGTTTTTTTTTTATTGTCCTACTTCGAAATTTAAGCACAAACACTCATTTTCGGCGAAAACATTTAGGTTTTGTTTTTAGTCGGAGAGGAAAAAAAAATTTATCGGACTATATACCTCAACGACGCAAAAATTGCTTGAGGTTCAAGTCTAGCTGGTATCTTTTTAAACTCTAAAATTTTTCCAAAATAACCTC
>NC_142529.1:9497116-9562116 GCF_964205215.1 Stylophora pistillata
GACTTACTATTCGGGAAATATTTCACTGCCGGACACGGAGTATTTACGATTTCGTGTCCGGAAGCTCGTGGAAAACACCACAATTCACGGCAGTTTCAAAACTGGTAATCGTGCTCTTTAGCCATGCATGTAAACAACAATAACACCGCCTAGGATGGTATAGCTCGAATATATTTAGTGTAATGACTTAATATTCGGGAAAATATTCGACTGCCGGACACGAAGTATTTTCAATTTCCTGTCCGGAAGCTCGCGGCGAGCTTCAAAGTTATAAATACCGGCATAGTGGTTGCCGAGCTCACAAAAACTCATACTACGGTGAAAATAGCGAACTTTTCGGCCATATAAAGAAGGATGTGCTATTATTAACTGAAAATTAAAAAAGAAAGACTGCCGGACACGGAGTATTTTGAAAACACTGTCCGGCTGCCGGACATAGAGACAGCGAAACAAAATGGCCGCACAAATCGTGTGGCAAGGTCAATCTTGAAATGTTTTGGTTCTCCAACTCCTGTTTCTGCGTCATGAGTTTCCTTTTGAAGCAAAGAATTCGCTATTCGCTACTTGTCGTAATGTTTGTAGAGCAACAGTTTGTTCATTCTGAGAGCTGTTCCTACTTCAGCTGCCCAGCTATAGACCGTACGTACGTACAGCTCTCTAAAAACATTGTCCCGATCAATTGATTTTTCCATCTCCAGTGTCATCTCGATTTTGATATAAGCGGAATTGCGGCCAGGAAAGGTAGATTTGGATGGGTCTATCACCGATGATGACTCAAAAGTAGAAAACAACACATGAAAACAGCTGATGTAAAGTTGCCCTTGGGGAAAGTGTAAACAAGCCAAGGAAACCTCCAAATCAAGAAGGTAATCTTACAGTTCTTATTCGAAGGGTTATAAAATGCTTTGAGAATTTTGTTGCTAGATCAACAAATATCCCCTACATTATATTTCTTTCTCTTCTCATGAACTCTCTGCTTGAAAATATTTGGTTAGCCTGATATTCACTAAGCGGTTGGGTAGAATACGCTACCTTTCTATAACATCAAGAAATGGTTAGATATTTTAGTCTTCTCTGATAGGGACGACTAAATGGAGGTCCCGTCTCCTGCAGGGTTAGGGGTAGGAGACGTTAATTTCCCACGCACGAGATTACCGTGTGATGGATGTCCTCCCCTGGGGTTGGATGGGTGGGTTACAAAGGGGTTGGGTGTCAATTGGGACGAAAGTTCTGTTACTTTCTCCTGCCATTCCCGTGGCGAATAAATTAAATTCTAAAATTCTAAAAAAAAGCGGTTGAAACACGAGTCCTCATGGAGGGTTCCTGGAACAAGTTCCTTCTGCATTTCTTTTTACCAATTTATTTTGCAATGGCAAATGCTTGCTCTTATTTTTTTCTAGCTCTCTGATAATCTCCAAGTGATTGACACTCTTATCCAAGGTTTCCTTAGCCTGTTCCGTCTTCATTCCCATTCCACTCTTTTGCTTTCTGATATTTGCCAGCTGTTTGGAACACAGCTTCAACATTTGTGCAGCAGGTTCCTTTCCCCATTCCTGATGCCAATTTGTATTACAATGGCAAGTGCTTTCTCTTGGTTCTCTTTAGCTTTTTAATATTCATCAAGTAATAGAAACACAGCTCAAAAATTTTCTTTGCATGTTCCTTCCCATTCCTGTCACCAGGGCTGGTTAGGATTACAAGTGCATTCTGTGGTAGAATTAGGATCTGTTTTGCCCCATGGTCATTTCTCCCCGGACACTTCGCTTCAACTAAAAGTCAGGTCGCTCCATAATCGAAGTCACTTCCCTCCATGTAAAAGCTCCTTGGCTCCATGTAAGAAATAAGTGAAATACTGTCGTGAACTTTTTGTTTTGATGTTGGAGTTGGACTGATTTTGAACTTATGTTAGTTCAGATTTATTGACTAATGCAGCTTCCAGTTGCGTTCGCTTACACTTAGTCCCTCGGTGTATTCATGTAAGAACAGACTTTCAGTAACTGCTTGGCGGACAGTTCATTTTTGTATGGAGCAAAGTATCTTTTGTATGGAGCGAAGTGACTTTGATTATGGAGCGAACTGACTTTTGGTTGGAGCAAAGTGACTGGGGTGAAATGACCATGGGGCAAAGTGACTGGATACCCTGTGGTATCTGTTGTTGTTATCTATCTATGTTAGCCTTCTAATATTCACTGACTGATTGAAACAGAGTTTCACTGGCCACCTGAAGTGTTTCTTCTACATTGTTGTCTCTAGTTACTATTGCGATAGCAAGTGCTTTCTCTTGGTTTACTTAGCATTCTGATATTCATCAAATAATTGGAACTGAGCCCCAAAATTTTTCACACCATGTTCTTTTCCTGTTCCTGTCTCCCATGTTCCATTGTCTGAAAAACTGGATCTGATGCTCTTGAATTTGATCTTAACCATACAACTTTGCAGCATTGACCTTAGACAAAATCGTGAAATTTCGTTTCAGAAGCAAAAAGTATTTGCTAAACAAGCCAGTGTTAACTTATGATTAGCTTACCAAGCACAGAGGAGGTGGGGTGGCCAAGTGGCTAGGGTGCTGGACTTGTAATCTGTCGGTCCCAGGTTCAAATCCTCCACCCTCTTCTCCTCATCAATGGCATTTGTTCCTGATTGTCCAAGTTCTACTCCTAGGATGCACTTTTTTAATGGTCAACTGGTCTGCCTCCTTCCAGTGAAAATTTTCAAGCACTTTATGTTTATTTGAAATATTTGTTTCTCTCTCTATTATAATGTAAAGCACTTAGAGGCTCAATTTAATTTTTTAATTTTTAATTTTCATTTAACTGTTGTGATTGATTTGGTGATCAAATCATCACATTCATGGATGAAATTCTTTTTATTTCACTTTGCATGGTCTACCAGTGGTATAGACAGGGGTTTCTGTAGTGCTTAGACATTTCGTTACTGTTATATAGAGTTATCTGTGCGCTAAGAATAATGGTACTGTAACATGGCGTGCTCGCTGGTGTAGATTAAAGAAACCGTTGAGTTTATCTGGGTATTAACAGGCCATCTTTACATTTAGCGACGAGGAGAATTTTCCAAGTGTTGAAAGATTGAATTCGTGACATAAGAATTGAATTGAAAGATTGAATTCGTGACATAGGAAATCATGCCCGCGACTGGAACACCCGAAGAACAAGAAAGCACCTCAAGCGCACCATCGTCCACCAACTCAGGCGGGGCGAGTGCAAAACAGATCCTGGAAGTCCGTGGCCTTCCTTGCTTTGACCCGAAGGGAGAGCCAAATTCGTTGTCTGTTCGATGGAAACGATGGAAACGTGCTTTTAACCTGTATGTAGCCTCGAAAGGAGTAACCAGTGAAGGGCAGAAGGTAGCTTTGCTGTTACATTCAGGAGGTATCGAGTTACAAGAAATTTATTACACTTTGGTGTATGAAGATCAAGATATTTCATTTAACAATTGCGTTGCAGTCCTGGATAACTATTTTACACCGAAAGTAAATATTCCATTTGAGCGACATGTTTTCCGCCAAATGCAACAGATAGAAGGGGAAACTATCGATCAATTTGTGTACCGTCTGCGCCAGAAGGCTATATCCTGTGAGTTTCCAAGCGTGGATGAAGGCATCCCTGATTAGATCATCGAAAAATGCAGGGATCCAAAACTTCGTCGAAAATTTCTCGAGAAATCAAGTGAAGTAACCTTGACTGTGCTGCGAGATACTGCAAGAATTCATGAAGCTGTTAACACTCAAATGCAGTCTATGGAAAGACCTGAGCAGGTGAACAAACTGTTTCTGAATGATCGACAAGCAAAGAAAAAGGGGACAAAAGGACAGAAACCTGGAAAAGAAAGGAAATGCTACCGGTGTGGTGGAACTGGTCATGTTGCACAGGACAAGAGCTTTCCAGCATTAGACAAGACTTTTAATAAATGTGGTAAAGGTGGTCACTTTGCAGCTTGTTACAAGACAAAGTCAACTAAGAAAACTAGTGGAAGACACCGTCCAGAAGGAGCTAATAAAGTCTCGGAAGAGAAAGAAGAAAGTAACTATGCGTTTGTGTTGGATACGAAGAGTAGTAATGGCTCGAGTGGTGTTGTTGATTTGTCTGTTGGAGGTGTGCAGTTAAAGAATGTCCTGATTGACTCGGGGGCAACATGTAACATTGTGGATCGTGCTACGTGGGAGAGTCTTAAACAGACAGGAGTTAAGTGCAAATCCCGAAAGTGTGAAAAAAAGCTGTTTGCTTATGGCCAAACCAAACCAATCGAGATTATTGGAACTTTTGAAAGTGAAATTCATTGTGAAGAGTCTGGAGAAAAGTGTGTGGATGAGTTTACTGTTGTTGAAGGTCGTGGTAAAGCTCTGCTGGGAAAGGATACAGCTGAGAAGCTGAATGCGTTGAGAGTTGGACCTCCAAACTCACCACAAGCATGCTCAATCACAAGTGAAGGAACTTCTGTGGACATTGTTAAGAACTTTGCTGATTTTTTTTCTGGAGTGGGTAAATTGAAAAATTTTCAGCTTAAGTTGCATGTGAACAATGATGTTAAGCCTGTTGCACAGCCTGTCAGAAGGTTGCCCTTTGGTTTAAGAGACAAAGTTGACAAGAAACTAGATGAATTGCTTAAAGAAGATATCATCGAGGAAGTGCCTAGTGGTCCAACAGAGTGGGTCTCACCTCTGGTGGTAGTACGAAAACCTGATGGAGACATACGAGTCTGTGCGGATATGAGAAGAGTCAAGGAGGCGATCGAAAGGGAAAGGCACCCTATTCCCACTATTGAAGAGGTTCTACATGACTTAAATGGGTCAACAGTGTTCAGTAAACTAGATTTAAAGTGGGGCTTCCACCAGGTGGAACTTGAAACTGAATCACGTCGTATTACAACCTTCATTACATACCGAGGTCTTTTTCAATACAAGAGGTTAATGTTCGGAATTACCTCAGCTCCTGAGAAATACCAGAAAGTCGTCAAAGATGTGTTGATTGGCTGTAAAGGAGTTGCAAATATTGCTGACGACCTAATCATCCATGGATGTGGAATCTGTGCCGTCTTAGAGAACGTGGATTGACTCTAAATGAGAAGTGTCAGTTCAGACTTCCAAAATTAACATTATTTGGACATGATTTGAGCAGTAAAGGAATCGCTCCTAGTGAAGAGAAAGTGTCTGCTGTTCAAAATTCCAAGCCTCCACAGGGTATCGCAGAGGTCAGTATTGTGCCAAGTTCTTGCCAGATTTTTCCCAAGTTGCCGAACCACTCAGAACGCTGACGAGAAAAGACCAACAGTTTATGTGGGAGGATGCTCAGCAGAAATCCTTCCAGAAACTGAAAGATCTGCTAACCCGAGCAGAAACACTTGCTTACTTCAAGAACAAATGCAGGACACGCATTGTTGCTGATGCTGGTCCCACGGGCATAGGAGCTATCCTCACCCAGCTACAAGATGGCCTGTGGAGAGTAATTTCCTATGCATCGGGAAATCTTACTGATGTGGAAAGGAGATATTCCCAGACGGAAAACGAAGGCCTTGCCTTAGTATGGGCCCGTGAGAGATTCAAGCTGTACATTTTTGGCCGAGAGTTTGAGTTGGAGACTGACCATAAGCCTTTGCAGTACATTTACAACAAGTCTTCAAAGCCGTCTGCACGAATAGAACGATGGGTCCTTCGCCTATAGCGTTACAACTTCAAAGTGATCTATCGCCCTGGTAAGACAAACATCGCAGATGCTCTCTCAAGATTAAATTCTGTGAATCAGAAAGATTGCAGTGGTGAGAAAGCCGACTTCGTTAGAGTACTTGCACAAGAAAGTACACCAGTAGCTATGACCGCAAAGGAAGTAGAAAGAGAATCAGAGAATGATCCTGAACTGTGTAGTGTTAGGCACTACATACAAAGTGGTGATTGGTCACAGTGTAAAATGCCTCACTACTTAAGTGTGAAGAATGAACTTTGTGTGCTAGGAAAACTAGTGATGCGCGGAACAAGGATTATAATTCCCCAAAGCCTCAGAAGTGAAGTACTGCGCTTGGCACATGAAGGCAATCAAGGCATTGTGAAGATGAAAAATCGGTTGCGAACCAAAGTTTGGTGGTCCAGAGTTGTCATGGATGTCAAGTAGTTGGAGAATTTTGTGCACCTGAACCTATGCAGCGGGTAGAACCACCCTCTGGGCCACGGCAAGATGTAGCAATTGATGTCTTAGGTCCTCATCCTTCTGGAGAGAACTTGCTTGTAGTAGTTGACTACTACAGCCGTTTCTTTGAAGTAGTTATCATGCATTCAACCACTTCCCGGAAGATGATAGAAGCGTTAACGCCAATCTTTACCCGGTATGGATACCCATTCAGCCTTAAGTCTGACAATGCACCGCAGTTTGTGTCAGAGGAATTTGAAAACTTCCTCGCTACACATGGCATCCAGCACCGGAAATCTCCACCCCTTTGGCCCCCAGCTAATGGCGAAGTGGAGAGCCAAAACAGAACTTTGCTAAAATCACTCAAGGTAGCTGAAGTAAAAGGCAAGAAATGGAAAGATGAATTGGATAAATTCTTGTTGGCCTATAGAACCACCCCTCACAGTAGCACAGGAGCAACCCCAGCATTACTTATGTTTGGAAGGGAATTGAAGACAAAGCTTCCAGGGTTACGTCCAAACAAAAGTGTTCTGGATGAGAGCACGAGAGATCGTGACTGGAATCAGAAGCTTGCAGGAAAAATGTTTGGTGACAAACAACGGCATGCTGTCGACAACCTGAATGCACCTGGAGACAAGGTTCTTCCCAAGAACACCAAGCTATCTGGAAAGTTAGCTGCCAATTTTGAGCCCAATCCTTACACTGTTCAGACAAAGGAAGGGCAAGAACTAACCTTGAAATCGACTGGTGGTACAGTGCAGCGGAGAAACAGTTCACTTATGAAGCCATACAAAACCCCAGAGGAACTGGACAACTCTACGGGTGCTGAAACCCTAGTGGATCGTGTGGTCCCACCCTCAGTTGTTGACACAGCAACCACAACTGAGCCAAATAGTAGACCATCTCGAACTGTACGAATGCCAACCAAGTTTAAGGACTTTCTGTTGGATAGGTGAACAATTTTCAAAGACATTGCACTCTTAGGATTGTTTATACTCTGGATAAGTGAACAGCTTTGAAAGACGATACTCCGTTTAGACTGTTTCTTGGAAGTTAAATAGACTTAAATTTCGTCTAAGGTTTTCACTTGTCATTCGTTTGTTTCTTTTCAAAAAGAAAGGGAATGTAGTGTTTAGACATTTCGTTCCTGTTATATAGAGTTATCTGTGCGCTAAGAATCATGGTGCTGTAACATGGCGTGCTCGCTGGTGTAGATTAAAGAAACCGTTGAGTTTATCTGCGCTTATCTGGGTATTAACAGGCCATCATTACAGTTTCTTTAAGGGCTTGGACACCAGGCAAATTGACTGGTTGTGAGGACGGTTTTGCCCACCTGGTTTGACAATTTGGTGGAAGGTTTATCTTATAAAGAAGTTTAGTTAAAAAAGTTTTGCCCCCCTGTGAAAACCAGTTGCCCTCCAGTTGAAAACGTCAATGAAACCCTGTACAGAATAAAGAAAAAAATCTCCAAGTACTGGGATTTTTCTTAACATTCAATGATTTCTACACTACATGTACATTGTCATTTGCAATTGAGTCTCAAACTGCTGGCCATCATAAAGTGCCATGAATGAGACGATCAGCGCACTACTACAATCCTTTTTCAACATAAGTTGTATCTATTACGCCCTAAACATCGAATTTGTACTCTATTAGGTAATTAAGTCCTTCCTATGGTATCTGACTGAAAAAGCTGCGTTGGTCTGGCACGGAAGGGGGTCTAGGGTAGTTGCCAATGATAAAACCTAATGGCCCCATCTTCACTGAAGATCTAGAGACTGATGTTTAAAATTCCAGCGTCTAGACTTTTGATGTGGGTATGCTTTCGATGTTTTACTAAATCATGGTTGGTTTTATCTATACTTATGTTTGGTTAATGTCCTCTAATCATTTTGTTTGCTTCTTTTCCAGACACTGCATAAGTTACGAGCAGAAGTTGGTAGATAGAAATGACATCATTCTCCATTAAGTTGACAATTGGGAAAAAATGTTGTAAAAATGTTTAGAAATCAAATGAAATAAAAATGTAACGAGAAGAGATATATTCAATACTTAAAGGTAGCTACCGATATGTCTTGCTGAGAAAAAAAAAAATTCTTGAAAATTTTTGAAAATTCTTGAAATCGAGGAGATGAATGTCAACTTGCGCTACCTTGACCTTTCTAGCTTATATTTGTACTTCAACTGATTAGCTTTCTCTTTGACCTGTTAAAAACTCCCTTGTGTGACTGGCTCATGCAGTTAAAACCTTTAACATGATTATCACTACTATTATTTATGATTTATTTTTATTTGCTCATTTATTTATTTAATTGTTGCGTGTGTCTGTGTCTGTGTGTGTGTTGATTATCCCATCCAGGTGCAAATACGATGTTGTCATCGATAATAATAAAAAAGCCCCGCAATATAGTTTCCTGCCATTAAGAGCTTCGTGTGTCTCAAATTATGTATCAAAGACTAAAAATTTACACCACTAATAAGTGGATTTATCTCATTTTAAGGACTGCGGAAGAGATTAGCCCCTAAGCAGTAAGATCACTTCAGCGAAAGAGCCATACAGGTTCTCGGAACCTTGGATCAAACTACTCCACTTACGTCAGAAGTTCAAGTGGGGAGTGAACTTTTCTCGATTGCCATTTTACATGTTTTGGACCACTTCAAACAAGTTATTGTACTAAAAGTATTTTGTATTCACAGCCTTTGTGGAGCGTTTTTCGCTGCTGAAATTTGTCAAAAATTAACATATTCGTCAAAACTGGGAATGAATGGTTTTAGGTCCATTGAAATGCGCCAAAAGATGTTTAGTTGGGTTTCCGATGAAAGCATTTTCCGTTTCCAAAGTGTGCTACATTTCTAACTTCGCAGATATGTATAGCACTGAACATGCGTTAGATTTTATTGACCGACTTGACGTCATTTAATCCATTTTCGTTGCTAAGGAACCAGATAAGATTTTTTTAAACCATCCCCTAAAAGTTTTCTTGCCAGGCTGCGAGTAAGATTTTATATTTATCATAAAGAGTTGTTTCAAATGAGGAAGTGTAGAGCTGTTTTTGTTTCGTAAAAGGCGTCAAAGTGTCAAATGAATAAATCTTAGATCCCATACAAAAAATACTGTAAAATTCTAGAATAATTAAGGTAACCATTGCTAAAATGTGTTTATCAATTTTTAAGCGTTCTTTGCTTAGGTTACAAAAAAGATGAATTTCTGATTTTTTCAACAGTAGTATTCTATTCGGAACGAAGTTTTTAGCACGACTTCAATGATACAGTTGGCAATCACTTGTTTCCAAGGAACTTCATTTCAAATTAAAAAATATACTGACATTTCTTTTGTTTCTACCAGCTGATTGCCTTGGGGAGTAAAACAAAAACAACAATGCCCAACAGATGATAAATTGTCAAGGAACTGGCAAGTGGTTCGACAGCTCGATGAGGTAACGGAACTGTCACCGCGGCCCTCGCCAAAATAGTGTTCTCATCGGGATTTATAAGCCATCGTCTGTTTTCTTCTCAGAGCACAACATGCAAGTCTCTTTTTGATACAGGATTTTTATTGAACCTGACTTACGCGGAGGATTAATCACCGCCCCAAGAGCTTTCCAGCAGCTTAGAGGAATCAAGGAATAGACCGGATTCTTTTCTCAGAAGGTAAGTTTGAACGAAATCGCCACAGTCTGTCTCCAGGGTTAAAATTGTGCGCTGGTTTACTTATTTCGCAATACTAGGTATTGCGAAATTTTCATCCCAGTAAAACAGCAACTGCAAGAGCTGCAGCTTAACAAAATGATAAATCTTTTCACAAATATATGCGGGAAAGAAACATATGTTCATGTTTTTAAAACTAAGCGCTTTTGCGAGTCGAAATTAGTAAATTTACACAAATACGAAATGAATTTTATCGATACAAGTTTTCAAGACGCATTCTGTATGAAAAAAAAAGGGAGTCATTGAATAAATTGAGTTCTCATCCTTTTAAAATTAATTCAATTGAACGAATCCAGAATAACGAAATAAGAGAACGGAACAGTGTAATCGCCATATTGTAAATTATCGAAAACAGGTCAAAATTTTTTTGACGATCATTCTCTTGTATTTTCTCTTTCTAAAGTATTTATTTACTTTCACGTTTGATTATGCCCAAAATATTCAAGTAGACGCGAAAGGTTTTTCTGTTTTCTTAAAAAGATCGCCAGTTTAAATTTCAAAAAAGCCTTCACTGAAATATTAACAAAATTTGCATGGATGCATGTAATGAAATCGTACACAAGAACTTTACAAATCTTTATTTCATCACACCGAGGGAAAATCCTAAGAGCGCTGTTCTCGATGTACAAAATAAATACAGTCACTAAGTCCGGCTGGCAGAAAGGACACATTTCGTTTTATTTATAAAAAAATGTAATATATATATTTTCGCGATTTTTCACGAATAGTTTACACAGTTTTTTTGTATTCGTACTTTACAGAAAAATATTAGATTTGATGGATGGGTGTCAAAAGCCAAGCGTATTTCATTTACTTTTTTTGGCTTAATCGTCGAATGAAACAAGGCACATATCACCATATGAAGAACGTAATGGGCAAATTGTTTGTTAAAGTCTCAAGAAAACAAAGGAAAGTCGAATCGATCTAATTTATCGCATTTTAACTGTCTGTCTGATAATAATCGTGCTATTCGATCAGACCTTTTTGTTTCAACATATTCTCTTAAATACTTTTCCCTCGAGCAAACTTTTGATACAATTTACATGAAAGAGGATCCACAAAGTTTCTTTGTATCAGCTGCTCAAAATGGTTACACCTTGGCTTACAGTTTTTCATCGTAATTAATATACATTCTTCAACCTCCTTCCCTAAAATTATTTTTTTAAGAGATGAAACTTCGTTAGAACGTCACGAAGTTCTATGTCTTATAGTTTCACATATGTCAAGCCTAACCACTAAAGCACTTTAACTCCATTCACTCGCGCAAGAATGAACAATTATGTTAATGTCGGCAATCCGTTCTCTGTGTTAAGATTGGTCGAGCCTTTTGCACGACGGGAAGTAGCTAGAGCATGTGATAACGCGGCTTTTTTTTCCCGCCATTTCGGAGAATGGTTGACTGGCGGCTTTCTCTGATCTTCAGTTCCGGCCTGTTAATAAAACAACTGCCATCTAAGACTTAGCGGGCATATGATTTTGATCTTCGATTTTTACCTTTCGTTAGGCATGGTTGTCCATGATACAAATTTAGCTTCAACATAAGTTTTCTGAAGATTTCTGGTATTCTCATGTTTAAAAGTCAGCGAAGTACAACTGCCGAAAAAGTTTGCTTGTCAGAATTGAAGTTTACAAAGGGCTCGAAAAATCGCTGTGAATTTCCATTTCGCCGACTGAATCGAAATACGAAGCATTTAAAAGCATAGTCTGAACTTTAAGTGATAATTAATGCGAAACCAAAGGGCAACATGTTTTGCCTTCATCACTTTTTCTGCCATTTACATATGAACTTTAGTGTAAATTAATTAAAATTAAATTTCGTGTCTCGCACGAGTTACAAACGACCACACATCACAATTAAGGCAATTTTCTTTAAATTAAAGATGTATGACTCTTCGGTAAAGCTCAATACAGGATAATAAGTCAACATGATACCTGTACTTGAATAAGCTTTGTGTTCCTAAAGTTTCTACTTCTCCTTTTCCCTATTATTCTATTTCATCTTATAGATTTCTATGGACGTTTTACTTTCCTTTCGCTTATTTTTCGAGACAGTGGTTTTTTCGAATGTTTTCCTTTGAAATTTTACGCGGGAACCTTGCGCGTGGGCGGCTAAAAATTGATCCCTTCGCGCATGCCCGACTTTTGACCGCTGTGCTCACATGCTCTGGCTCATGCTTTTTGATCGATTGTTTGAAGTTCTTTGGTGGCTCAATTTTGTCCTGGGTTTAAATCCTACTTCCTTTGTCTTAAAGTTTCCCATTCTTGGTTTTTGTCATCGTTATGCCTCAAAACTTTTTTTAACAACAAAAAAGGAGTTTTCAACCAGGTTTGAAACTGGTTCGCAACATTCACACATCTCATTAATTCTATGCTATAGCCACTTTTAAAAATTATTCTAGTCTCCGAAAATGAACACAATTTCCTCTCATTCTAAATATCTACGTGGTTCAAATCTTTTATCAATTAGTTTTTTGTCAAATTTATCGACAAATCTCAAAGATAAGCCAAATGCAGAATCGAAAGGGACACTAAATGCGATTTAAAATCCCCCAAAAAAGTTCTTCGTATATTTATTTAAATACATATTATAGGGCTTTCGTGTTCATTAAAATGATTCTTGTTTTAAGTTTGCCTTCTTGCTGAGAAATATGATAAAAGTTTGCCAATTAGAACTACCTCAAAAAGCAAAATTAAGTTGATTTTTTTCTCTTTTTATTTAATGGTTCATGACTCAAATCTGAGATCGACGATTTTTATCATGTTATCATGGAAATTTTCAGAGGAAAAATCAGAATTAATTCATATATAAACAAAATTTTCCAGTAAAAAATAGTGAAATGAACCGTGAACGATACTTTTTTGCGGAAAAAATTATTGCTTTTTTGACAGTTATAGAAAACGGTTTATGATCAAACGTCCTACGCATAATTTTAAAGATAATCTCGTTTCTCGTTAGTCTGGTAAGCTTTGCCTCAAATGATCAGATTGAAGTGATAAGATTTTCCTTCCAAATTTCTGTTTTATCTGTTTGAGGCTTCCCATGTTTATAATCAAATTTTCTAGTAGAAATTTAACTGGTATTGTTATCTCTCTTAAAGTTATTGTTTTGGATTGAAAATAATTGATGTAAAAATACCTGGTATAAATTATCAGTTTATATCAATCACGACCATTGGGAGAGAGTTGCATAAACCAATTTCTTCCACTCTCATGAATTCCCTCACAAAGATTCTCATTCATTGGCAGGGGAATTTAAAATCTTCGTCTGAGACTGAGGTAGGACTTCTTAGATAAAATATATTATAATTAACATCACGTATGTTTCTCTCACCTCACGAATCTAACTGACCGCCTTAAAGACGTATTTTCACCGCTGGCTTTAATTTGCATTTAACCTTGACAAAAAAGTAAGCATTCGTTGACTTCCTGAAAAACTTTACACGGATATTCAGTTGTATTATTAAAAGGGATTCTAACATTTCCTAGTATTCTCTTTCCTCAAAAGCTAAAGGTACGGATGGGTAAAAGAACATTTTCAAGGTTTTTTCCCGCAATATATGGATTGATAAACATGTTTTGAATACCCAAAATGAATTTATAACAAAGCCATCTTCGATATGCGTTGAAACTCTAATCTTTTTCCACAAAATTTTAAAATAATGAATAGCATATTTTCTGAAACCTACTGCCTTCATTCTTACATTTCAGAAGCAAGTTATTTTCAGTTTGGACTTTTTCGTTGAACTAGAGCCAATTTACGGTTAACCTTTGTACTAAGAGATGGGCGGTTCTCAATCTGTGCGTGAATTTAGTTTTGATTTTAAATCCGGCAATTTTATACCTATTTTTTAATCTATATTAACTTAAAAAAAATAAAGAAGCGTAAACTAGGATTTTGGAAGGATGGTTGTACTTTAAAAATGATATGGCCGATCTCTTAGTAAGATTTTTTAGAAAAATTTAAGGAAATAGGAAAAAGATAATGACAGACAGTCTCTTGCCAAAGATTTATTCCCTAAGGAAACAACAATACTAAATATGGTTAGCTCATACAAAAAAGATAAATATTTAAGTCTTTCAAAAATCACTTAGAACAACATTTTCAAAATTTACATCACTAAGTATAACTTTCCTCACGTGTTATGAATACCATTCTCTGAGTGTTTTTTTCTTGTTATACCAACGCTTTTTAGATAAATTATTTCTTCAATACTCCACACAAGTAAATTGACCGAGAAGGCATAAATTAACGCGCTTTATCCCAGTATATTACCAATGAACTTAGGGGAAATGTTGGAGGTGAATTATCCTTTCGCGTGTTTAGCGAAGAGACAGATTTTAAGCAAAGCAGGTTAGAGAATTTTTGTGATAAGAAATAGAATATTCCGGAATAATCCGGAAGTTCATCGCTCTATATTTTGCTCTCCCATTAGGGTTTTCAAAAACACGGAACTTGCTGGTGTAAAATGATGAATGACTGACACTTTGTTCGCCGCAAATGAGGCGAGAAAACTAACCAATTCAAATTAGCTAATCAAATAGACGTTTAATATGGTAAATTTCACTCCTGTAATGATGCATTTAGCACTTATCTAGAGCTTTAGTAACACATTTTGCACTTCTTTTATGTCAATTTGTCCTTTCTTGTCAAATTTAAAATTTGAGTGGAAATTACCACGAGTTTTCATTAAGCTGGAGGGGGCTCACAATGGCGTCCAACTGCCACCAAGGGGTATGTGGGCTGTTTTTCTTAATAGAAATGACTTTATTTCCTCGACCAAGAGAGGAGATGACAGTATTTCTATTTCTTCCCCCTTCCCCCCCTCGCAATCTTAGCGACTTTCTTTGAAATATTTTTCGCGTCCTCATGGCAACCCATTGCACTTAAATTTTAAAGAGGAACACGACTCTTAAAATTTTAACATTGTATTGGTTATAGATTCTCGGGCGATGAATAGATAAATGAATGGAGCAAACATATATATACGTTCAAATGAGAGAAACCTAAACAAACAAGGTAATGATGGGCTTTTTACAGAATTTTTTTGTATTTCTTTATCGAAAATTCATAATTTGTGAACATCTTCGCTTAATTTTTCACACCATATTAGTCTCTTTCCCACAGCAACATAAAAAATCCTGAACCTCGTTAAAAAAAGTGCAATTCAACTTAAAGATCAGTATGTTGTAGCTTCGATTCTTGGTTAAAACAGGAAGAAGCGCAAAATTAGGTAAATTATTGCTCCAAACTACCATTGTATGAGAAGATCCCTAACTAAATACGGCTTCATGATCAATCACTTCCGTTTTAACTCTAAAATTTGTTAAATAATTCAAACCTGAAGAGTATTTTGATATATTGCACATACGAAAACATACATATGCTATAACTCGTTGCTAAATTACCCGTCCTGAAAATAATCAGTCGAAGTTTTGGAGACTTTTTTTTTCGAATCCGTTTCTTTAGGTTGCGTTTGATCTAAAGCAAGTGTCTTCAAATTTATGTTTTTCTTTTAAATTCATAAATTAAACACGACGAAGCCAATTGCCTAAGCTTCATAATCCTTTCACAAAATGTATGCTAAACGCCATACATAATACTGTATTTACCCTCAATGAATATTAATGATTCCGCCGTTATTTCTAGGACAATATTTCGGAACACTCTTTAGAAACATTCCCCACACATATGCTCTACTTCGCTTGGCTTCTAACGATAAGTTTATTTTGTGATGTCGCATGATTCATGCTGCGCTTTCGCCTGATACACGAGAATCAAACCGAGGTATCCTGCTTGAGTCAATGCAAGAGAAATGAAATTGTGCTCTCAGGGTTCTGAGTCACGACTAATCGAAATTTTTTTGATGTTTTGGTAGGTCTCAAATTAGCTGCGGGGAATGTCTCTTTTAATAATATTACCTTTATAAACTATGTAACTCTTCTGAACTTAAAATACATGCATAGTGAATTGTTTTATTTCAGAGACTTCACGGCTTCCGTTAAAGGAAAATAACAACAAACTTGTTCGAGCACCGGTTAGCGGTGAAGAAACGCTGACGCTTATCTTATAAATAATTGGAGGTAAGATATGAATATTTTTTTTTAACATTACATGCTTGAATTTTTAGAGAGAACAAAACAATCATGGGATGTTGTATTTCCAATAATACCGTCGAAGCTAAAACTGCTAGCTATAAACGCAAACTTAAACTGCTAGCTATAAACGCAAACTTTGAAGAAAATTTTACCAAAGAGCTTCCTCTAATGAAGTCGAATTGGGTAATTCACCAAGTCAGCTATTAAGTAAAAGTATTGAAGATGAAAACCGGTTGATAGCAGTTTTTCCTATGCCTTAGATGAGTGTTCGCAAATTTATATGCAAACTAGCCCCATGTTTGTTTTTTAGAGTTCAAATAACGCATAGCGGCTCTGTAAAGTCTCGACAAAGTATAAATTGGAAAATATATTTTGAATACAATTGGGATTCTTGAGAACCTTCTTGACTGAAGAAAACTCGTCGAGTCTGGTATAATTTTATTTTGAAATCGTCTTCCCATACGCCAGCTGTGTCGTTGTTTTATTTTTATAGTTTTCTTATCCATTCAATTCTTTACGAAGAAAATTTAATCGGATCTTCTGCTTGAGTGCAGCTCTGCGTGAGAGTAGAAAACTTCTGAACATTAACAGCAATCTTTACTTGCGCGTTCGAATGAAACATTGCTTAACCCGAAAAAATAATTACACTTATATTTATTGATATTTTTCGCCAACCTGAACAAATATTACTTTAAATTTGTCTTTCACCACTGACTCCACAGAGGAGAAATTGTCAATATACAGCTTAGCACCATTTTGTCAACGATAAGCACAAATTGAGACCGAGTACTGCTAACATGACGTTATATAAATAAAATGTGAAATGTTAAAACTAATTTTCAAAATTCACGCAAGCGAAAGGTGGTTTATTTATATTTTTCTATCCGGCTACCAGCTTAGATCTTTTTCTAGAGTCCTGTTGCGTCTTTAAGGGCAAGAAGTAAACTTTGAACAACGGGAGATCCACTGCAAACTGTACTATCCGCCCTCGGTAGCTATTAAAATGTTCATCTTTGTTGAGCAGGTGTCGCACTAACGGCGGACGAGGTCACAGTGCATTAAATATTCACATATTTACATAAAATTTAACGAAATTTGCTTTTTTGTGTATTTGCTTTCAATTACCTTGAGACGTCCTGCCAAGTGGAAAACTATTGACTTAGTCGGTAAGCCGCTGATACAACGTGATGCTAGAAAAAAATTGTAATAATAATAAAAAAAAAAACATGTTCAATCCTCTAAATTTTTCGAACACCAAAATAATTTCCTTCAAATATAAGGTCTTCCTGAGCATTTTTCTCCCGATGAATTATAGTCTCTCTACTTTAACGTCTTATAGTAATTTCAGGGTTAATATGAGTCTTCGTTTTCAACATGCAGAGACTGGAAACCTTTACAAGTCTCGCATCAGAATCAGCGAAAATTTTAAATCGTTTTAAAAAAAATATCCTATTTTATGTAAACATGTTATGAGTTTTTCTGTACAGGTTTCATTATCTGTTGATATTGTTTCTGTTGCAGTTATTAAATATCGTTGTTGGGCAATTCTCCATAATCAATCGACACACATGAAAGCTGTTTGTCTCACAAGAATGGAAGAAATTTTTTTTGCACATTCAACGGAATTAATTACGAAATTAGCTCGTTAACTCTCAGAATTTCTCGAAATGTACCGTCTCTCAATAATATCAATACATTATTCAGAAAATAGCTGTCGAGAATGAACAACTTTATCAGCTAAAAAGTGTTTCACTGATTTGTAACACCAAATTCTTCTAACTAATTCACAAAGAAATGGACAGCAGCCAAAGTGGGAATTACTCGTCAGATCATAAAATAATAACCAAACAACCGGAAATAAAATAATAACCAAACAACCGGAAATAAAATAATAACCAAACAACCGGAAATAAAATAATAACCAAACAACCGGAAAAAGACATCTAATACGCAAAACACGAGGTAAAGGAAACAAGAAATGAAAAACAAAGCAGATTTATTTTCTCTGCTCACCGGGGTCAGCTGCCAGATAAGTCAATTTTGACTTGAGCTAAGGTGGAGTTTTAGTAAACACTCAACTTATTGTTAATTCCTCAGTGTTGTGTTCTGTCGTTATCGAAAATTTTTCACACCAAGCTGACCATTCAAATCCCATTAGAACTAAACAGTAACTTGTAACTTGCCTTTTTGTGGTATTTTCTTTAAGTACGATTTTGTAAGAGTTGAGGTGTTAGTTTTTACAGCTATACTTTAATTTTTGCTCCTCCTCCTCCTTCTTTTCGACATTTTTTTTGTTTTGTTTTTGCTAAGAGAAAAGCAAATATGGTTTGAAAAAATACCGGTACATTTGTGTATGCCTGCACTTCGCGCATGCGCAAGTGCGTCTTCGCTCAGAAAACGTGCATACCAAAATGCATACAGCTATCCAAGAGCTGGATATGACAAAAACGTATATATCCCTATATGCAGGAATGGGCTCCTGTTATATGAAATGATCATATGAAATGATCTTTTTAGGGAATTATAGGTTGATGTAAAGTGAGAGTGCAAGAGGTCATATTTATTAGCGTCTTGGGTTGCCCACTTGAGTTGAAACGTTCGTCATTTAATAGTGCGGAAAGGTCCAAAACAACGAGTTGCACTATCACTGTCTGAGACATTTTCGTGTTTAAAACTTAGTTGTTTTGTATAAAAAAAGAAAGAAATCAGACTGATGAGCTAAAAATATTTTCAAGCACTTCTCTAAATGTTTTTTCCAGACAAAAACAATAGGATCGTCTTTTTGATGTCATCACTTCCCTTTCCCGCCAAACACTTTCTCTGCACAGATGACGTCAATGGCCGGCTGTGTTAATCTGATCTTGTGACGGTAACGAAAAATCTCTCGCAGTTGGAGTTTCTGTAGTCCGTGAGCTGTTTACTCGCTCGTTCACTTTTCTAAAAGCCTTTTTGGGCTCTGAGTAATGATAGGACATCGAAAAAGCGTGGATTGGCACAAGGTTGGTTGAAATACTTCATCATATTGATTTTGCGTTGGAAGCTTTGCGGCTGTTTTGTCGTGATTTATTTGTCGAGAAGCATTGCCCAAGTTTGCGCGCGTGTAATCGACGTTTGTGCTAACAAAATTATATTTAATTTCTTTGGCCGATCATCATCCTTTAGAGGACGTATTTCTTATTGAAGGGAGTTTGAAATGCTTGTTCCATGCTGCATAATTCAGGGAATTTCGCAGCACAATTATTTCTAGCTTTGACGTTAATGGTAAACAAATTAAATTCACTGAATTAATGAATAACATTTTGTAAATCTATCCAAATTTTGTAAGTCTCCCGTCCAAACATGAAATTGTCATGCATCATTTTCTTTAATACGTAACTTCATATTTCCTCGCAGAATTTCGAAGCACTGTTAGAAAGAATTATACAGCTTGGAAAGCTTTGGAAAGCTTTCGTAAGTTTTGAAAATTTTCGTCGCAAAATTAAAACTTGCGGCTCATAAATTCTGTTGCTTGGATCGAGTCTATTATTTTCAATTTGTATTTTTTCTCTATTCGTACCTAAGTCGTGTTTGTGGTCAAGACAAAAAGCTTTACAGGTGTTTGCGGCTTCATTTCATACTTTTTTCTCACTCATGGGCACAAAAACCAGCCCGTTAGAAGAGCTTATGTCGCTTCTAATTAATAACATTTTGGTTTTGTAATGCCGGAGAGTGTTAAGGGATATAAATATCAGTTTCCCCCCCGTAATTCCGGTCTAGAAAAGTGCACATAATCACGATTTTCATCTTCCCTTTATACCACGCCTTATGTGGCAATTTTCGACATGATATTAGATCTTTGGACGCTAAATGAAATGGCTTGATTTTACTGCTCGCCTGGCAGTCGACTGTACTTGTGTTAGCCGACGGAGTGGAAAAAGTCGGCAATGTTAAAAAGTAATCTTGTCACGAATTCATGTTTACAGAATTTTTTAAGGGTCCATAAAAGCTTGTCTTTGGTGTAAATCAGGTGGAGTTTCGTGTGGCAAATTTTAAGTCATTTTACAACCACAATACATTATTCATTAATGGCTCATAATCGAAAAATAGACATATTTGACAATTTTTGCTAATTACCTACAGGAAATCGTAACTGAGCGAAACTATGATCGGTCGGGTGTAATAACACACCATGATACTTGGAAGACGTGTTAACTTGCATTTTGTTGATTGAGATTTTATTGACCAAATTTGTGTTCTTATTGAAAAAGGAAGTTTAAACATGAAGGTACATTTTTTTGGCTTTTCACCAAAATTGGCAAATAGGAAAACTGAACTTTTCAAAGTGGAATCAAGAGAAAACTATTTTTTAAAGGAAAACGTTGGATCTTTTGACTTGCTTCATTAGAAGCTCGTCGAAAAGCGTCGTCAGTTGGAAACAATGAGTAAATAATTTGCGAGGAAAGAGAAACATGAAAGAGGCAGAGATACTCCAAAAATAATCATGTAATTGTTAAGGATGAAGAAAACTGAACTAGATTGAGGCTCGTCAGACTTGATCTATCTCGGAACAAAGGGGGTAAAGTTTGAATCAATTTGTTCAAATGATTTGACAATCACCCTTATCACTGATAAGCTTACGGTCTTTGTTCCCAAAGTTGTCTATCCTCTAAGCTAATCTCGAGAGATTTTAGATTTGCATGCAAAATGTAATGTAATACTTTTTCACCAAATTTTTTTGCTCTTGAAAAGGTGCCGTGGTTTCCGCTCTCGAAAATGAAATTCAAAGAAAGCTAATACCTTTTAAGGTAATGACAGCGTTTCTTAAAACATGCTTCTATAGAGAAGCTTTTTGCGGAGTTTGCTCACGTGAGGTAAATTTAATACTGAGTTCCAACTGCGGGTATCCCCGGTTCCTTTCCGGATTTTTATAGCTTGGTAATTTTAATTACGCATTCACCTACGCACTTATATTGGTGAAATAGTTATTTCCTTTTTGAAACAAGGCCAAGGGCAAACTTTCTGTAGAAACCCTGTCCGAAGTAAACGCATTGAAGACTCGTAGACTCGTATTTTATCAGAGAAAAATCTGATCGCAGTGTTTCATCTCTGTTAGCTTTCAACTCTCATATCCTCTTCGAAAAACTCAGAAGTTCTTGCTTGATTCTTGATCAACTGCGCGAGTCTGATTAATGCCACACATACGAACTCGTAATGGCGCTGAAAAGGAGTGAAATGATAAAATTAAAGACCGCTAGGGCCAGTTTTTTCCTTAAACCGCGTGAAGACACGAAAATATGAAATTTTCCCACAGCAGATGGCAATCTATTCAATTACTTCTGGTTTGCCAATGTTCTTCCCGGGTAGACTTCACCAATTTCGTTGCAATGATTAATGTAGAACTTTCAAGAAGTACACGATTTTTTGTTTACCATATAGGATTATAGGCGGTTTAATAAGCAAAAAGTATTTTTCGCTCTGTAAGGCATACATCAACAACAGACAACTCCGATGCGTTCGGTTTCCAAATTTACTTAAACATCAGTGTGTTCTAAATTACAAATTTATGATTGCACTGGATAATGGATTTCCATAACGATTATTTACATTTTCCGAAGCTTTGTCGGATAGTCAGTCTGGAAATTTTTTAATTTCTATGACGTCAAACGGAAGACGACCAATAAACAAGAAAAGAAAAAGATAACATTGAGTGGGGATTGTTAAGTCGCTGTTGAATTGTCCAAAGTTTCCTTCATCACGCCAATTCTTGCGACACACTGCAATTTCCTGCTTGTGGGAGAAATTTCTTTTGTGGTTATCACAAATGGCGTAAACTTGGAAGGATTACATGTATGAAAGGTAATTGTTTTCTTAAGATGTTTTATCATAATGGTTTACAGGCTATTGATTTGTTATTGACTTGACGCGTGTAGCAGTTTTCGCGCATTTGAGATTTAAGATGTACTGTTCTCCTCCGAGATTGCGTTTTTGAAAGCTTTTTTAGTTATTTGACTGTAGATTACGTTGTCATGCTAACGGTTCTTAAGGTATTACTCGGTAAAATCGAATACCCCAAGCCAAAGCTTTAGATTGATTTTTGAAAACTAGATTTGCAGAATATGTGGTGTAGAGAAGCGCACTCAATCGAGAGCATGCACGAGATCTTCTCCCACATATCAAATTTTAACTTTTCAAGTTTCAATAGTTGATTAGCTTCCTCTTACTCAATCGTCCTCTTAACTTCACTGAATCACCTCGCAGTAGCACTGGCCCTTGCGAAAACAGATGATTTCTGGCAAAGACGTGTGCCTTTGTTATGCACTGGAAATTCAGTTCATTCGCATTCTGTTCAAGGGCACCTCTTTAGATAAGATTAGCTATCACAAAGCTGTCTCGCTAATCTGTCATTTTTATCGGAGATTTAGAAGCCGGTGTCAGTTACAATGTTATCTTTTTTGAAGTTATTGAGTTTATTGCATCACTTGCGAGCGAGGGAAAACTGAAAACGCTGCTATTCGAGAACAAAGATAGGAGAGCTAAGTCAATTTTTATGAACTTCTGTCGACCATGACTATATATCTATCTCCATTTGGCCTTAGTTGATAGTCAAAAATCGGTAGATGGGTAAAAAGTCATTGCGTTCGATTCAGTTTTACAAATTGAATCTTAATGAATCGATTCTTGTGCATCTCATTAAATTTTGTCTTAAGTGAAGATTTTCTTTTTGACCAATCACTCATGGAACACTCAATACTTTATTCCTAAAAGAGCCATGATCAGATCGCTTGATGGTCGTTTTGACGACGGGCATTTTTTTTTTGCCTGCAGTTTATTTTTTTCTCATCCAAGGATAATATTGCATCCCCATCCGATGTTTATCATCTAAGAGTGGAGTTCTGTGCTCTTGATCTTGTTGACATGCAAATTTTACGTCGGTTCAAAAGTTTTCACGAGCTACCGCACCAATCAAAAATTAAAATGCATCAATACCGCCGAAAAACGCGAGGACTTCTCCTTTCAGTGGCATAATTTTTTTATTTGGCGTTCCTTTCATTGGCTTGATGTGAATGAACTAAAATACAGACGATGACGGATTACTCGCGTATGCGCAAAAGGTAAGAAGTGGTTCATATGCGTGTTTTCAATTCATTCTCGCTGTGTGCATACTATTTCATGCAAGTAAAGCTCAAACTAGTGTAAAAACCTCCCGATATGAGATACACAGCCGTAGAATTGGGTTCCCATCGAGATAACAGCAGATAAAATGTTAGCTGCGCGCTGCAACAAAACTGATCCAGGAATCTTTAGCTTGTTGACATTCATGAGATAGCCCACGAAATATGGTTGTTGCCGCCGGAAAATTAGACTGAGTCGCGCCGAAACTGGCACCCCCGCTGTGTAAATATTTGTCAGCCATTCGATGCATCATTAGGGACATTTTCATACCAGCCAGAACAACCAGCTCAGTTTACGAGACAGCCATGGGCAGTTTACAAAAACAGCGTATGAGGAAGTGAGTTTATTTTCCAGCTGTGCTTGGTAGAATACAAATAACGCGCGAGACGAGTACAAATATCACGCGATAAGACATATTTACTCGGGTATTGACGGATCACGGTTTTTGCGACGAATAATTAACAAATATTCCACGAGCGCGCGTTGGATATGAGATGATAGATAGCCAACGAGGCGCGTAGCGCCGAGTTGGCTATAATCATCTCATATCCAACAAGCGCGAGTCGAATAATTGTTTTATTAAAAACGTTAAATTAAATTATTAAATTTTATTAAATTTTTAGCTCCCTTTTAATTTTAAGCTGACACGCACGCTTGCCATGATTGTAGATTATGGTATATTGGCTGATATACCACAATGGCTAAGCCAATAAAAAGTCTTGAATTGCATTATCCAATGATCTAGTTTTTAATAACACTGATTAGTATATAATAAAACAGTGGATAGCGTTGAAGGCGCGCTCTGATTGGCAAGTCAAACTCCGAATATCCTTTGCTATTTACCTCCGAGCAACTCGGGAAAAAATGGCGTCCCGGTTTGCATTCGTGACAAGCAAAGAAATCACTCAGATCAATTTTTGTTGGTGTATATTATCTCACTGTTTTAGTATATACTAAAACAACTATTCACCTCAGTGTCGGTGGGTATCGGTAGATATTTACCTCGCCGCTTCGCGGCTCGGTAAATATCCACCACTAACCCCCTTCACTTCGGTGAATAGTTGTTAATCACTACACATTAGACTTACTATGAAACATCTGATTGGTCGAGAGCATTCAGTCAAAATACAGTAGAATGTAAAGTTGACATGACAACCCGGTAACTGCAGCGGATAATGGGTTATCATGTCATGCAAGTTCAAAGTCTGCCTAGTTTCCACGCCCCTTGTCCGTGTAGTGTTGTCAAACTTTTGCAAAAATGGCTAATATAAACGCTTCGCATCTGTTTGTCGAGGAGGAATAAAAAGTTTTGATCGAGAACAAAGATTCCAAAAACACCAGGAGGACAAAAAAAAAAAAAAAAAAAAAAAAAGATAATAATTTAAAAAAATGTGAAACTTCTGAATGATGATTGGTGGGAGAAGACCTCGAAGGAACCACAAGGTAAAACCGCTCTGGTCAGTGTTTTGAAGAAATTATTAAACGCCGGCGCTGAAAAAAGTGATGGCAGCCCGTACTCGAAAAGTTCCTTGACTTCTTTAAGATTTGGACTCAACAGACATTTCAAGGTGAAAGGAACTGACATTATTGGACCCAAAGTTCGCCGAAGCGAACAATTTTTCTAGCAAAGTGTGTGGACTTTAAACGGCGAAATAAGACTTTTCATTCACAGCATATAAGAAACGGTGCTCGATGCGTGTGCAAATCAGAAGTGTCTTCTTTTGCAAATGCTTTTGTAAAATGTGTGATAAAACAATTATTGAATTCGGTTTTCGCATGATATCGTGAATTATCAAAATCTCGAGTCTGTGTAACTGGAAATAACTCAGACCTCGGTTTTGATAATTCACGATGTCATGCTCAACCTCATCCAATAGTTGCCTAGTATAGGGCTTGTGCGATTTTCAGGGCCTTTCTTTGTCTTCCTTCTTGTGGAAAATTAGACTTCGAACAGTCCCCCCTTTTCGGGGAATTCCGTCGCGTGGGTCAAAAACAAAACAATAATGAAAGATAAATAAATATAAATAAATTGATCTTAGCTTGCCGTGCAGAACTCTACTTTTCATCTACCTCATTTCCAGACTTCCGCGCGGCGTGCTAACATTATTGTTATTTTTTTTTTCGCTGATTCTTTTCTGATTCGCACGACGGACTTCGCCCAAAAAAAGTAGGAATTACTCTTATTCTAGTGGGAAATTTCAACCCTTTGTAGCGAGCTTAGATTTCAGCATGATCACAGTTTATGCGAGGAATTTCAGATAAAAAACTAGGATAATCAAGAGACCGTCTCTTTCGGAAAATCGCGATCAAGCGTTAACACAACGTTTATAACCCGGTTACCGAGATCTTAAACGATAACGAAAGAGAGAGTGATTATGGGAGATCTTGGAAACCGAAGTAGCCTGACTGACAAAGCTCATCGAAAGATTCGCCGAAATTTTTTAGTGAACGCCGTTCGGAGTTTTTACATCTGAACTTCCATTTCTCGGGAAGAAGCGCTAACTAGTGCATCTTATCAATCTCAGTGGTCGAGTTAAGATTTCTCATGTTAGCGACCTGATATTTTTCGTGTGAACAGAGGAGATGAGGCAGCTTGGTTGCCTCGCTCTCATGAAGAGGCGCCAGTTTTAAGCATAGTACTTCGTTCTTTCTTTTAGGTGAGCTTACTCCGTAATACTTGCTGGAGTACAAAAAAATATTGAATGCGCTTGTAATTGTAAGTTTGCTTCACATTCTTTTTAAGTTGAGTCACAGGAAGCCCAAGCATTCTATGTATGCTCTCAGGATTTAACGGTCATTAATAGGAAGATCCAATATGAATATGTGGAGTAGTACAGGCCAACATTTTCGCTGTATGGAATCTAACTACTGATATTAAATCATTCTTAAGTTCTTTGAAGTTAATATTTCCTTAGTATTAAACGCGATTGTGATAAATTTAGACTGAATTTTTTAAAAGTGTTCTCGTGTACCGTAAAAAAAAAAAAAAAAAAAAAAAAATACCGGGTATTTTGCACTATCGAAATTTTTCTATTTCCATTTCTTCCGGAATATCGACCTCAGTGATTTAATACCAAAAGAAAAAGAGATGTCTTTCGTACTGAGTAAATTGGTCTGGATTACTTCAGTTGATTAAACCTCTAATTTTCCATTTAAATATTTATCCTTGATTATCAATTTTCATGGCCTTTTGAAACGGCAAGAGAAAAAAAAAAAATCAGTGGTGTTTTTTCGAACAGTTTCATTTCCCTAACGTGTTAGATTTTACTATTTAACGGGCTTTTGCATACACTGGTTGTCAATTAAAAAATAAGATATAATTTCTCTTATGTAATTTGTTCAAACTCAAGCTAAAAAGCAAAAAAAATAATCTTGTGGCGGAGAGAAAAAGCACGAGCAAAAATTTCGAACGGAAGGAAGCTCGTGGAAACCGGAAAAGATTTACAGTCTTATCTTTTAGTAAAATTGTAAATAAAAATTATAGAAACTATACTCAACAGAATACGTTATTTTGATAGGGAGGAACTAGGGAATCGAAAGGGTTGAAAACTTGGCGTTAAACTAGCTTTAAAGTGCTACTGTATGTTACTTGAAAACGTTTATAAATAGACTGATTGAATTATGCGTAGCTATTAATGCCTTTGTAGCTTACGTTTTGCACTAGAAGTCTATTTGCATTATATAATGGTCCTTTCTATGTTTTCATCACAATGGAATTAATGCAGTGATCCTTGTTGAAAGACGGAAATTATTAAAGCTAAGAGCTTTGTTTATCATTCGCTTCGTAATTAAGTGACGCCTTAAGTGAGTCTCGCAGAATATTCGATCGGCTTTCGTCGGTTATAAAAATTCGGTAACCAGAGATCACTTTCAAATGGATTCTTGTACAAGCCGGATAAATTATTATTTCGTTTGTTTACCTTTAGATCGCAGGCCGGTCACAGCGCAAAGATGAGAACAAACGCCAAAAATCTTGTTATCTGAAATTTACATAATTGTTCTGTAGATTACTGAAATTTGAGAAGTGGACGAAAATGAAAATGATAACTTCTCGACCTTTCTCTCTACTCTTCGATGATCAAAGGTGAAAAGATTTCCGCTGTTAGGTGACAAACTTGTAGTCATTTCAGTGTAGTGCTTTGCTTTACTCTGGTGTATAAAATGGATTAAGCAAACACGCCGCGGTCGTATTTTTGACCGCTTACCAACTCACCATTCATATGTTAATTCTCTATCATACCTCTGCCCTTGTGATGTCATTCACGTTTCAAATTAGTCGACAGCTCCAAAGTGAAGAACAGGCAGAGTAGCTCGGACTGAGCGAAAGTGATCCGGAAATTCGACGACAATGATAGCTAAACTTTTCCTCTTCTGGATATCCCTGACAAGACTGTCATTCGAGCAGCTCTTTACATATTTTGATTTATACGACGCGGTACATCTTCTGTTTTTAGGAGTCATCGGCATTTGCTTGAGAATAGTTCAGCGCGGGTCATGGAGCGCTAATAAGAAGGTCCGATCAAGTCTTCGATCGTCCACCGCTTCGGGGAAAAAACGTGGTTCCGTCTCTTTTGCTGCCGGAACGAAATTCTATCCCATTCAAAGCCATACTAATCCGGTAGGTTAAAAGTTTTTTCATGGTTTGTTAGAGGAAAAACCGTTCCATATATATAATTTACAGAGCATCTTTGTGACCTCGAGGCATCAATTTTCATCGGTAGCCTCTGCAGACAATTTGTTCACAACGCAGCTGGACTTATATTGAATGTGGTCAACATAACCTGGGGCTCTTTGGTAAGGCTTTGTAAACAGCTTTTCTCTTTTCGGTTTTTCAGCTAAACTGGACAATATTACGGAACGTGGGCTCCTTGTCAACAATGTCAGAAACTTGGAAAGCGCAGCGATCTTCGTTGAAAATCTCACTGACCACAGATGATGGGGAAGAAGTGACAGAGGGGGACAGGTACACGTTGTTTTATTATTATTTTTCGTGTGAATCTAACCCAGCCCTCGGTTTTTTAAGAGGAAGCTTCTATGCGTGTGAAACTGATGATTTTAGCTTAAGTTTGTAATTGCGGTGGGGTTTAATCCCCTGTGTTTTTAAAACGAGCTATATTTCGAATGTTCGAAGTTGCTGTTGGTTCGAGCCAGCTGTTTTTTTTTCTCCTTTTTTTACATTCATTTTCTTTTGCATAAAGCTGCACGGATAATTGCTTCAAGCTGATGAACAGACTGAATTTATTTACGTACTGTCAAAGATAGTTCTCATGTTTTTTTTTGTTTTGTTTTTTTTTTTCATATGTATTGACTAGTTTAGCATTTTTAAACAGTTCCTCAGGTGAAGCGGGAAATATTAGGAGAAGCCGGTTTCTGACATTGGTGAAATTAAATTCCCCGCTCACATTGGGCGTTTGTGTATTCTGTGTTCAAAAGAATTGTCAAGAATTAAATAAAGCTACAAATAGTACGTCTGTTTATCGTCTGCAAGCAATGTTATAGACGATTGATCGCACGAGTGTTCAATTTAAACGTACTTTACGGCCGATTTATTCTGAATTGCAAGAAATCGAGAGGCTGATCGGACATAACTTGTAAGTTTTCTGCGGTTTTTGTATTTATCATTATTTTTGAACGGGAAATTGTTTATTTTTCCATCCTCATACGTTTGACAGGACTCGGTTTCCCAAATAGCTGTTTCGACTGTGAAGGGATCGTCTACATCTAATTTCATGTTTTTCCGTTATCGTTCGATCAAAGATTTTGGTGAAGGATTATTTGATATCTTTGTTGATGTGTGTTAAATTGCAGGGATTTCGCTTCAGAACGAGTACCGTATGCTATAATTTTTGACAATTCCAGTTTTTTTTTTTTTTACGTTATTTAGACAGAGAGCACCGTGAAAAAAAAATGGTTTTTTTTCACATCTTGCTTTACGCGATCCTAGTATTCTTACAGTGAACCTCAAAATAATTTTGCAACCCATTTCTGATTATAGGCTATTTTGAGTTCTCGATCTGTAAAGACAGCGGTTGAGTAGTAAATTTGGGCAATTTTGTGATTGTGAAACCGTATGATGTCCGCTAAAAACGTATTGTTCATCAAGATTTAGTAAGAAATTATAACGAACAAACAACGTACAAATGTATAACTTGGATTTTTTAATTGAAAATCTTAGGAGAAAGCGTGTGAAAAAAGATATATATATTTAAAGGATGTACTTAAAAAACACAAAGTCTTTTAGTTCGAGTTGTCAGTGTCTTCACCCTTTCGCAATTTATTAACACCTAATATTTGTTGCTAGTGCATGATGATTTTATCCTGTCTGATTATCATAATTATGTCTAATATCAGGAAAAGGAAATGGGTTATCTATTTTCTTTTGTTTTTATAATTTTCAATACTTTTGTTACTGTGGTGTGCCAGGTGAACCCTACAATTAGGTGAAGTAGGAGACATAAATGTGCAAATTTATTCTGAATTGTTGTGAATTATTTAAAATACTGGATCTGGAAAATGTGAGCTTCACAACCTTTTCACAAGTCATTGTGCTCTGCATTTGAAACCTTTCACAAATGATAGAGCAAAAAGCAAATATAAAGGCACAGGATTCTTTACCTTTGAGGGCTCTGTCTTAGCTACTGCAAAATTAATGATTTTAGTTGTAGATATGTCTTTTTACAGATGTCTTTGATGTCACAGTGAGTTAGAATAAGATCAGTTTTGATTCCAAAAGCTCAAACTTATAGTGCAGCAAACAGGTTTAACCATTAGGTTTAATTGAAGATCTAAAGTGAATTTTTTAAAATACAATGCAGTATTATGTTCAATGAATGTCTTTGCAATGCAGTCTAGGTGCTATTACTATAGTAACAGTGAAATATGAACAGGCAATATTTTTGTTATCTGTGTTATGGTTATGAAATAAGTCTCAGATGAAAAGACAGTTAATGAAAGAACTGTGGTAATTTAACGATTAACTCTTTAACTCCTAGAAGTGATTAACATGTAACTTCTTCCTACAATATGTATAAATTATCCTGCAACCAGGTAATGAGAATACTCAAACTTATCAAGTAGTTGCTATCTTGATCTAACAACAAATTCTTGTAATTAATCTGCAAAAAATGTGTAGCAGCTAGAGTTGAGAATTAACAATTAGAATATGGGAAGTAGAGGTTTAAAAGAACATACACAAGGCTGTGCTCTAAGAAAAATTGAAGGGAGCCCTGGCCAGTGCTCTGAAACTGTGAAATCCAGGGTGCTCAGCATATGCCTTTATGAAAAAAAACTTAGATTCCTGAGTGGCCCAAGAGCAAAAGTAAGGTGCCAGGGGTCACTGGGTGCTGCTAGAGCACAGCCCTGGTACACTTGCTAAGCAAGCACTAGCTGTTAGCACAAAAAGCAAGTACTGTTGTCACTAATCACCCGGGTAGCCAATAAGACAAAATTGCTCGTCAAGAGTTTCACTTCTGCCTGGTATATTGAAAAAAATAAACTAATTTCTTTGTATCTGAGTGATACATACTGATTAAAAAGCATTTATTGGCCTAAATGTTGTTGAAAGTAGTAGATATTTAACTAGGCAGCTTTATGACTTGAGAAATATCCACCAGTATTCACCTCCACTTTGTGAATAATTGTTAATTATTGCTCTTGTTAATAACCATGTTAGATAATTCCTCTGTGGTTTGTATATTTTAGTTTCCTCTTCAGTGTATTTTTTTCATCTCACCATTTTTGCATTCTGCAGTGTCCTTAAGCATTAGGGAAATTTTGTATCTTGCACTGAGAACAAAAAAGAGTCAGAATGCAGTTACTGTAGTTTGACACACAGTGTATCTACACTGGATCTTGTTACTGCCTTCCTTGGGGTGGGTAGGAGGGAAATCAGGTTGCATTTTAATCCTTTCACTGCCATAAGTGACCAAGACAGAATTTCTCCTAACAACATCAATACAATATCAAGCAGACAAGGGATGAGAATAAAGAAAACTATCAACAAGGGTATTTTAAGTTGATCCAATACCAGATTTTCCAAACTTACATGATAAGAAATGTATGGCAGACAGTAAGGAAAATCCATAAAAAGATCTTCGGAGTAGTTTTGAAATTTTAACTGCTATTATTATACTAATAGGAGCTAGGGATTAAATTTCTTTAAACCTGGATGAGAAGATACTTAATTATTTCCAAAGTTTGTAACAAATGTTAGATTCTAGGAAGGTATAAATTTGATTTAAATGTGTGTTTTTATGGGGGACACAACATGTTAATAGTGCATGCAGAAAAAAATTCCACTGTAGCCATAGCCTTGGATAGGCTTTAAATTGGCTCTTATTGTATGATGATGTAGTACTAATTGATTATCTTGTTGAACCAAGCTTCTGCTATGGACAGCAGTTATTTCTGATTTGAGTGCCAAGTAGGGTATGGATTTTTTCCATTAGTTTACAGTGTTTTCTTGTAGTAAAGGAATTTTAGAAATAGTTACCAAGGATGACAGGTTGTCAGAAGTGTAGAATTTTAATTTGTTTATTTACTTAATCAAACAAAATCAATCAAAGCAATCCTGAGGTGCAATTTACTTGAGGTACTTGAAAAAAATATTACCTCACGCATAGTAGCTTCATGAAAGTGTTTTTCTATTCTGACTGGTATTTTAATCTTGTTTCCAAAATGTAAATTGTAAATGCAATAGAGGTGTTTTTTTTTTTTTTTTTTTTTTTTTTTTAAGGTAATTTAAGCTACCATAATCTATGACTGAATTAAGAGTGAAATTTGGAACCTGCCTCTATTTAAAACCAGAAAAATCTTGTGGGAGGTGTCATTCCTTAACCTTCAGGAGTGATTATCTCACGATTTTTCCTTATAATACCAATATGGTGTACACATGACAAAAGATGACCAAAATATATATATAGGCCACCCTATCAGCTCAAGTGTTTTATCCTCAAATGCTAAGAAATTCTCTTAACTTTTTTCACAAGGAAGCCTAGCTATGGCAGCCAGAAGGGAGAACTGCTTATAAGATCTTGAGAGTTAATTTGAACAGTGAAAGAACTGCTAATTAAAAGTTGTATGCCAGATTGGAGGTCTCAAGTAATATAGCAGCTGCAATGACGACAGACAAAAAGGCCATTCACTTAGGAAATACTAGGGGTGAAATTTCATGTTTTTGTTGGCATATTTAGTCTGTCTTCTCCTGGGATTGTGGCTTCGAAGTTCAGGGTATAGTATTCTGTGGTGAACGAGGAAGGGGGCCTGATATAAATGGTGTAGTATGTATTTTTAATGGCCTGTAGCTGATATACTCTAAGGGAAGGATTACAGTGATGACTTGAAAGAATTCAATTCCTGTGGCAATTTGCACCTTTTCATGTTCAAGATCACACTAGTTTTATAACTCCTTATACTGTCTGCAATACAATTCTCATTACGTTAGTGAGGAGAATTTGGTATTGGATCGACTAATATCCCTTCATTGATATTTTTCTTTATTCTCATCACTAGTACTTGTCCACTTGATATTCTTTTGAGGTTGTAAGGAGAAATTCTGTGTTGATCACTTGTGGAAGTTAAAGAATTTCAAAATTAAAGAATAATGAAGCTCCTGAAGAATATTCAGTCTTCAAGAAAACAGGAGGCTTTTTTTTTTTTATCTTATTCGAACAAGAACAACTTCAGCTACTTAAAGTGTTTTTGTTTCTTACTTTTTGTTTGTCTGGAACAGATGTATAACTTTGGTAAAATGGCAATTCTAGTAATTTGCCAAAGATAGACTGTCATTTGTTTTCACAAGCACGGGATGAAGTTTGAACTTACTTTTTAGTTTTGACTTCTTGTCACCTCATATTATACAAAGCAAATTTTATGAAGAGCAGATTCCATTTTGTCTGATCCAGTTATTTAATTTTGCCAGAGTGAACTGTTTATACAACAATCTTTGTTTGGACTGTACTGATTCAAAATACATTCCTATGTTGAGATGTTTCTTTTTTACATGTAGTGTGCATGTGATTGTGCAGAAAGGTGAAAAAAAATCAACTGTTTTTTTCCATTTAATTTTTGCATAAGGTCTGCTGGAATTGGAATACTGTTGAGTTCACTTGACATGTATAAGTCATAGAGCTCATCTAAAGGTTTTTTAAATTATTAAATCCAATACGGATCTAAATGAACTAATTCTGATATGCATGTATATGTTTCAGCTTTGAATTATGCCAGTAATTGATAGATTTGATATGTGAATGTAGAGAGTCTAGCTACAACTTAATTAAATTTGCCAACTTATTTTTCTGGTTGAACTGTATTGTTGTGTTCATTGTTGATAAAGTTTAAATGGGCTCTGGATTACAAAACAATTTGGGTCAAAATGACTTTTTAATCATTTTCTGCATTAAAATGTTTTTCAATTTCATCAGAATTAAGCTTCTGATTGTCTGCTGTAAAAAGAATCTGTATTTTCTGTAGTTTGTTTTGATTTTGCTTTGTTTTACGCATGGTTTGTCATGATCAGTAAAAGCAAAGAAAAGGGTATTTTGTACTAGAGATTAAAAGCCGTTTTGTAGCTTTTGTTATTTAAATTTAAGTCCCAGGGGATCCAAAACTGTTCTCAAAACAAGAGCAGCAATGATTGGACTTATCTTTATCAATGAGCCATTTGTTAATTGATGGAGCTGTTTACAGGCAACTGTAGAAATTTTGTCAGCTTATTTTTCAACTGGAACAAGATTAATTGGATATAAATAAGAACACATGTATTACTATTACTTGATAAAGCAGCACATCAGTGCCGTACAACACTTCAAGAGCACAAGGGCATGTTTTCTTTTTTTTTTTTTAGCTGTAGTATTTACCAATTCTTAATTGGCTAACCCATTGATAACTGTAAGGGCTAAGTGTCTTCAATGTTTTCCAGCAATTTGCACTCTTTTCAATGTAAACAACTCATTCTTTTCAAGAGTGAAATTTACATACCTTCCTTTGCAATCAACATCATGAGATCTTCAATAGTCTCTGGTTTAATCATGGTTTTGGATGTATGTCAATGTGAATTCATTACCCTTGCCTGTCTAAGCTGTGTGGTGCATATCTTGAATGGAAAAAGTGTTCCTAGCCCAGCTCAGATCATTGAAAAAAGGACAAATAACACTTTTGCATTCCAGTCAAAACTCCCAAGTTGCTATGACACATGAAGGTATTAATAATACATGCAATAGTGGTTGGTTTCTTTATGTTACATGTTGATTGATAGTTTCCCAGCAGTTGTAAACCGACAGAAGCAAATAAATTTCAAGCAACCACTCATCCCTCTTTCTTCAAAATTTTATTGGGAATTCTAAAATTTGCTTGTTGAATATTACCAGCATGAAAAAGCTAGTAAATGGGTTAAGATTTATTTTTCAATACATTCTTTTTTTATCAGCTATTGATGGATTGATTTTAATATTGCTAGAAATTTTTTTTTACTTTTGGTAAATGAAAATATTGCACATGAATTTTGTGGGTTCTGGACCAAAACTGACCTGTGAAATATTTTTGACATTGTAATAATAATAATAATAATTCTGGTTAATTTATGCAAGGCTCTTCGTTTGGACTTCAAACACAGCTGGCATTATTTAAAACAATGGGACATTACCATATATGGATTGCTGTGTAGTTTCTACCCAATATATAATCTTGAAAGGAAAATATTCAAGCAAAAAAATTGAGGCAGAATGAGTTTTATAGGGTTTTCCTCGACTTCATCCTTTCTAGGACTGTAACAGGGCATTTTTAAAGCAAAATGTTCAATGGAAATTTTCAAAAAACCGAAAATGGGCATGAAAATGGTCTTAAACACCTGGTCAAATGCTAATAGAAGACAGAAAGATGGGAGCTGTTGGTTCAAAGAAACAATCTTCAACATGGTATTTATGAGTTTTAATCTGCTTTCTTGCTTCTGTTCCCTTGCTATGTGATTATTCTGCATTTAGAGATGGTATTTTTTTGTAATAAGTGTATGTTAACCGAGAAACAGACTAGCAAACGCACAGAAATCTGCTTGAAACCTCAATGAATCGTGTGTGTTTAGATTGTTATTCCTTACAAAACATGGCTGACAGTCAAGTGAAAATTATGTTACTGTCATTTGATTGATACCAGTTTAAAAACCTGGGAGGATTTCCTAAGAAAATTGTATCGCAATATTGTTATTTTTATCATGAAATCAAAGTATTTTGAGGAAGAACATTTTTTTGAGAAATACGCTGATGTGTAATTATAACAGTTAAACTGGATATGTTCTGAGTTTATGGTAATAGCTTTTACCTTTTGATATGAAGTTAGATATCTAGCCTAAAATCAAGATAAAAACTTTACTAGTACTGGTAAATAGACTATTTTTCTGGAAAATGAAGTGTACTATATTTAATGTTACAGTCATAAGTTGAATACAGCCAACATAGACTTTCCATGTTACAAATGCCCAACATCTACATAATTATGTTAACTACATAAAACCTTGAGTCATCTGTTTCTACATGGAGGTAGATATGGTCCCTTTGTTCAAAATTGTACATCTGTCATGATTATTTTGCCATATTTTCACATAGTGTAAGCTGCCTGTCTTATGATCTTCAATTGATTTACCTCAATGAACACGGTGACATATGTTAAACACAAAAGTACGCTAAGGGTTTCTGTTGTCTTTTGTTGTGATCATTTGCATTTTACTAAGAGTCCCACATATACCAGTGCCTAGCTTGCTACTAATAAAAGCTCCCTGTCTGAGGTAAATGTATGTGTGTTCTACTCTATTTCATATTTTTGAACTAATTTGATTTGGCACACTACAGAGTTTCTACTTCACTTGCTGTAAGTGAACATTCACAGTGTTATTGACAGATTCTTCAAAGCCTTATCCTTATTGTCTGAAATTTAACACCAAAACATGAATGCTATTTCAAATGGAAGCTGGAGAATTTTTGGAATGTTTTGACAATGCCATTCATTTTACTTAGAAACAACATACATTAACTACATGTTTTCATGTTGTGCACTAAGTATTATACTATCCATTTGTAATCCAAATATTTTTTCCTTGGTTGATAGATTTTAGAAATCAATTTTTAAAATCAGTGTGGCAGTTAACTGAATGAAAACACTTGTAATGAGTTGGCAATACTAGGCTGTGTTTATCAGTTTTTGCCAACAGTGTGAGCTGATTTATTATGAGTTGAAGCTATAGATTTAAGGTATCTTCCATTACTTACTGTTGAGAATGAACACATGTTTTAGCCATGTGAAATTTTATTTTCAATAATTTTACTACAAATCGCACTTTAAGTAGGTCGTGTTTATGTAGCTTCTAGCAAATTTTTTTTTTACATTTGTCTATGGTTAGATGTAAAAGTGAACGTTAGCAGCAGCTAGTGGAGACTGTGATAAATTCAAGTGAAGGCTAATTATTTGCTTTGGGTACTTTGCATGAAATCTTTTTTCTGAATTTCTTAAATCAGTTCCTATATTCCCCGATCTTACAGTATACAACTGTCTTTCACACCTTCTCTGATGACTATCTCCTTTTGAACTGTGAGGGTTAAGGTTTTGACCCAAGTTGATTGGTGAGGTTTTGATAATTTATGTACAATCAACATGAAAAAATCTTTTTGTGTTAATAATGCACCTACGGAAAACATTCTAATTGCACTTCTGTCATCTGATGAATGCAATAGATTTCTTGTTCTTCTTCCTGTTTTTGTGGCTTCTCTTAACCTTGTGTTTCCTCAAGCAGAAAGAACAGTGTTGATTAAAACTGCTGTTGCTTGATTTGTAAAGACAAAGCACTAAGAGGACGGGTAATTTTAACTGCATGTGTTTATTTCTTGGCTTGCTTGGCATAGTCAACTGAAATTTATATCATAAGAATTAATTACCTGTAAAAGTAATCCACGTGCATGAAGCTAATTTCCCAAAAGGGAATTTACTCTTACATCATCATAACATTTTCAAGCGTAGAGGTGGTGAGGAGAAGGAAAAATATCTGGACTGGATAATTTTTCAGAGCTAAAGCCATGATAAATACATGGCAGACAGTGCAGAGAGATGATTTTAAATCTTTGGAGTTAAAGTGTGGGGAAGATGTAGAAGACATTGGTTATTTTATGGTAGCCATTAATGTTATTCTTATGAAATGAGGGCACAAGAAGATAGTTCTCTTGTTGTTAAGAGAATAAAGCTAGACCAGATGGGAAAAAAAAACATTTGTTGAGAATAAGCCAAGAAGGGTCAAGGATTGTCAAGAATAACACAGATTACTTTTAAGTGAGCTTGAAAATAATTTGGCATGAATGTAATTATTCAAAATGTTTGAACTGTGACTCACAGGTAACTTTTACAAGCTACTTTGATGAACTAGAGAGATGCTTTCAAATTCAACACACAGTAGACCAAACCATCTCAAACATAATGTATTGAACCTCAAACAGTCCACGCAGAGGAAGTTAACTTTGTGGCAGGAAGTTTAGTTGATAATTGGTCTTTTAAACATAGCTTACATAAAATTTATACTGAGAGGACAGACCGCATGACATAATGTCTGTCGCATTTGAATAATTTACTTCAAATACTTTATTTTATACTTTTAGGATTAATTGAAATTCCATGTGCATGGTTTGCTGCCAGTTCTATTAAGCATTGCAGAGAAATCTGATTGATACGCAAAAGGAAAGACCATTTTCAATTTTAATATATAATTTATTATTGGCAATATTGTGGCTGGGAAGAATTTCGAAGCAGCCTCTTTTATAGTTTAAGTTATCAGAAATTTCAATTTTAAGAAATTAAGTGGCACAGGTTTCTCAGTTTTTCTTTTTTTTGCTTTGATTGATTCACATGCACCACAATCTTTCTTGAGCAATACAAAATTATTTCCAACTCTTTGGTCCATATAATGTGGATGAACTGTATTGAGTATCTTATTATGGTGTTCTTTTTTTCTCCTTGTAAAATAGAAAAAAGTATAGAAAGTGGGTAGTGTTATACAGGTGTCTGTGATTGTTGTAAAATGGGAAATAACTGTTTACCCCACTTGACTTTCAAGTGCAGAACTTGACACTAACTTTTCAACTTACAAACTAAGCAGCTAGGGAAAACTTAGATGTCACAACTATTTCAGTTTGTTTACTAGCCAAACTGGCTGATAGAAATTGAAAATCACCAGCCAGAACTGAATTTCTACTAGTCTCTGGCTAGTTGGCTACTGTTAGTGTCAAACTCTGTTTCCTTAGAGGCATGCTCTTTTTTCAGGAAGTGCTTTCCATATTGAATTTTTTTTTTCTAAGATTGCCCCTTGGGCTATTGATTAACTGTAAGATGGTCACATTTTTTTACTTCAGAGATCTCAATAAGAGTAGCCCGTAGCAGGTAAAAACTGCAGGCTGCTCCTCTATCTCAATTTATTTGTACTATAATCGTTTAGAAATGAAAATAAACAATTTAAAAAATCGAGTTTCCGGATGGGATTTGAACCCACGACCCTCCGTGATCTAGTCGGATGCTCTAACCACTGAGCTACAGGAGACTCTATGGTGAGCATGGGTCAATTAGTGGGTATTGACTGGAACCGCATCACGCGGCTACACAGCCAAACATCAGCTAGCGCATAGAAGCTCACTAACAGCTAATCGTTGACGAAAAAATCATAAAAGCACTAAATACCCTTGAAGAAATCTATACAGTGGCCATTTCCCAGTATTGAGTAGAATAATTTACCAACCATGCATGGAACTCATAGCACATTTTATTTAAATAGTTCCTGTATTGCATGAAATCTAGCAAAACATCTTGTTGTTCCTGATAGTAATGTGGCCTAGTTTTTCGTATTTCTTTTTCTACTTTCGAAATGATCAACAACTCTGTGCTTTAAATTACTCCCATTCAACTTGGAGATCATTGGGATTATGATGCTTTTCTCTACTGGATGCTTAATTCTACAAGGCCATATAACCAGCATGAAAAATAATAGCATCTTGACTTTGACTGTAAAAATGTAGCAGTGTAATTTCAAACAAATTGCATAGCTTGAAATTAAGCAGCTGTTGACATATTTATAACTAGCTTTTTCTTTGCACTCCAGTCATAATGTGTGTTTGCAATCTTTCTTCACTAACTATAAGATAGCTTGTTGCCATCATTTTGGTTACAAAGGTGTTTCTTAGTGCAATACTTCATAAGTTTGGTTATGTGATAATTCAATATTAATAGTAACACTGAAACACACAAGTCATGTAATTAACTGCACTGACCAAGCCTTTTCAGGCTTTCAATACATTCACAAACTTTCAAGGCTTCTAAAAAAATTACTTTGTAACCCTTTACACTCCAACATTGATCAGGATGCGTGTTCTCCATACACTCAAGCCATTTTTTTATGTTATGAACAGGATGATTTGTTTGACAATCAATAGCTTTACCAAGGCCCAACAATAACTTTTGAACTTACTTGCCAAGTGGCTAGTGACAACTTAGATGTTACAACAATTTCAGTTTGTTTACCAGCCAAACTGGCTTGTGGAAATAAAAAACCACTAGCCAAACTGTATTTCGACTAGTCTGTGGCTAGTTGGCTATTGTTTGTGTTCTCAGTCCTGTTTACTATTTGGGGATCATTTACTATTTGATTCAATAGTGGCAGTGTAAGGAGATATTCAATGTGATAGGTAAAAAAAAAAGGAGTGCCCTTTCCGGGAATGGAGGTTGTTATGTTAATTCCCCCATTATTTATTTTTGATGTCACATTGTGCACTGGAAACAATTGACTTTGAGAGTGTGGGTGTATGACATAAGAATTCACACTGTCGCTTGTCAGCCTTGTATTGATATATCACATTCGGGTCTATATAAATTATTGTGGGAAAATTTCTGCTGAGTTTTCTTCGGGTCTTTAAGACTTAATCAGGCACTAGACGCTGGAAAAATCATATCTTAATTTTTTGTTATTCTGCAGCTTTCCGAGGAAGCGTGAGCGCACGAAGTACTCTTCCCAAGGCGAAGACTCAGTTGAGAGATCTGATGGAGACAAACTAACACTCCCAGTTCCCACACGGCGAGGGTCCTTCCTTTATAAATCTGACAGTGAGTTTGAGTTAGCATCCAAATGTGTAACTTCAAGGCATCACTCTTTCAGTGAAGGGTGAGTGAATTGCTTGCAATTTTTAACTACCCATGTCTGAGTAAAGCTGGGAGTCAAAAAGCCAGTTAGCCAACATTCAAACTTTTTGTGGAAAAAATGTAAAAGGACAAACTTGTTTTGTTTCACTGCTGTTTTTTTTTTTAGTAAGTCCCATCACACTAAAATAAGGAGCTTTTGAGGTAAAAATTTGCCAGAGGAAAAGAAGTGCAAAGTGAAGAAGTCAAACCATTAAAAAAAACATTTTTGAATTCTTAAGTTTATTATTTTCAATCACCAGTACATGTAATGTCATGCAGATAAGCCCCAACTTGACAAACTCAATGCAAACTCCTAAGGTGCAAACATATGGAATGTAGGCTATTGGATGATACAACCATTTGATTGGCATCTATACCTACACCTGCACACCATTTAATTTAATATCCTTTGAAATAAAAGAAAGCTTAAGCATGGATATTTTGAAAACATTGAATGCACACAGAAGGCAACTACATCCCTCTCTTTTATGCTTTGACTTCAACTAATCCTTAGAAATGCCTTTTCGTATGAAAAACATATATTGCTTAAACTTTTGGCAGCTCTTTTTGTTTCAGAAAAAGTGTCTGTGCTTAGGTTTGATAGAAATCAAAGCCAGGGGTGTTTGGGCTGGTGATTTCTGTTTTTATATGAGGGGGATTTGATAATGTAGTCAATGATTAAGTGAGACGAGGCTTGATTGACAGGTTTTTTTTTTTTTGTTTTATTTCATTTTTGTCTTCTGCTTTAAACAAAATTGATGGAGCTCAAAACTGACCTCTTTCCTAATCCATGAGTTTGTGTATTAAGAACTATGCACCATTAGTGTGAATGAAATGCAAGACCTACATGACTTGTACAGCTGTACTAACTGAACTAATATACCTCCATTTCTTAGCTTTGCCAAGTTCAGCACTTCCCAAGAAAATCTAACACTGTAGGCTTTATCAACTTGAGTTGTTTTCATAATTCATTTTGTCTGCTACACTGATTGTGGCTTACATTATTTTGAAAACTACATGAATAGGAATTTTTTCAGTCTTTTCTTGAGATATTAAAAAATATCTGTTATCATCAACAGTAAATGAAATTTGATTAAACTTTCTTTCAATGAAATGAAGAAAAAAATTTAATTTTTAGGTCATGAGAATTTGACATGAAATGAGTACAGAGTAAAACAAAAGTCGCACTGTTTTATGGTGAACTGTAGACTTAACAACACAATAATTATTTTCTTTCTTTTTTTTTTTAGAACTCGTGTAGAAGAGCTGGTTACTCCTTTTGCACAGGTAAGGAATTTATTTTCCTTGTTCAAGGGAGAATGCTCGCAGGGATGGCTAAGATTTGTTCAGGGGTTTCATTAAGAGCTGGTTACCAGTGGTTTTAACCACCCCCTAAAAGACTTCTTACCGCTGTCAGTTTAGCTGGTGAGCAGGTTCTTGTGTTTGAGTTTTGCCTTACGTCCCCTTATTGGACATAACTGCCTATTAAATCACCGGCAGCAGCTTATGGAAACCCCTGTCTGTTTCACTCCTTTTCTTACCTACACATAGATGTGCTTTTTGTGTCACAAATCTGTAACAAAAGTGAGTGCAGATGTTTGAATAATGGATAACACCAATTCAGGATTCAACCCTCAATGCCTGAACATTGCTGTGCATGTTCTCCTTATTGTTCTCTATACATTAATTTTTCTTAAGGTGCCAATAAGGAGAATATGTTAAACAAGCAAGAGCTTCTTTTGTTTGTGATCATTTGCTTTACCTTCATGACTTTCATGTGCGATTCAGGGGTGTTGTAGGAAGGATAAACTAGATGCCAATAACTCCCAATGGTAAAAAGGTGAAAGCCAAACTAGTTTTTGTTTGAGCACTCCAAGGCAAATGTTTTATCAAGTTCTATACAGGGCATCTGACTGGATGCGGTGGCGCGGATCCACATAATTCGCCTACTTCCGCATCCTCCGCATCCTTCGCATCCTTGGGGCATTTTTTCTGCATAAAACTAGAAAATTTCTACATATAAGCGAAAAAGCAACTGCTTACCATCCTCAAAAGCAAAAATAGCGAAAAGATTGATCATTTTGAAGGAGTTATTCACCCAAAACAGTGACGAAAACACGTCTTTCATTCGTAAACAATTTTAAACCGCCAGGCATTTTATGCATCTTCCGGTGATGGGCCTGGGCTCTACTTTTGTTTAATACTGATTTCGGACTTCCGGTGTCGTTTCCCTCGTCCGATGTAATGGCTGGTTACTAAGCTTCGGACAAACTCAACAACGAAAACTATGCAAAAACTGTGTTGAACGAAGACATACCTGTCCACGAATGGCAGCAAAATGTCAAACATGTCATAAAGAACTAAAATTCTCGGTAAGACGTTAACGTGTATTTTATACGTTAGAAAAAGCCAAGAGAACATCCTTATTAAGTTTTAGAAATTTCCGCATAATCTGGCATATTTTCCGCATAATATTGCCGAAAATTTCCGCATAATTTTCTATTTTTTTTTTCCGCACCCTATCAGATGGCCTGTATATATCTTACTGCAGGGCTGGGCGAAGGAAAGTAAAATACAAGCAGAAAAATCTAATCAAAACGGGATAAATTCTTTCTAACAGTCATTATTAAATTCGTTTGGTGAATATTTATTTTAGAATGGTATTTATCTTGGCTCAAAATTGTATGCCGCTGTCTTAAAGGAATTATTGTAAAACATTATGTTAATAACATTGAAGATTTACAAACAGGTTAATTGTTATTTACAATTTTTTTCCCTCTTTTTGTGTCCTTGTCTCTGTAGATTCTCTCAAGTTTAAGAAATGTCAGAAACAATTTCATGTCACTGACCAATGCTAAAAAGGAAAAGTAAGTTTTACAACACTCCAGCCAGAATCATAAATTTGTTTACTACATACAGACATGTACCAACATTATAATGCAACTTCTTTAGGGGGGTTTACTCACAGACACAGAAAACTGACTAACCAGATTACTGGAAATTGATAGTGACCTTCCTCTAAATTCTTTGTTATTTGTTCATGTGTTTATTCTGAGGCACTGAACAAACAATTTAACAACAAACAGTTTTTCTAGGAGAAAAAATTGTGATGACACAAAAATTTCATTCTTGATATAATCTTACTATACCACGTGAATTTTGCATATGCTGTCCAAGTAATAATAAAATAATATTAATTTTAATCTTGATTTAAGGAGGAGAGGGTCTGTTGGATCACATATTTTACGAAACAACAATTTAGCCCAAGATGTGCTCAATGGCTCAGGAATGTCTTCAGGTAATCAATCAACCAGTGGGTGTTTATCTGATCTGTAGAGTGAAGGGTGGGGAGGGTGGGTGAAAAGGCAGCCAGCAAGCTGATGTGGACACAATCTACACGGGCGTTTGAAACATTGTGTGTTCATTATATGACAGGTAGACCGAATATGTCGTGGAGAATTCCTTGTTTTCTTTCCCAAGCGTATTGATGCTTTTCATCGCGCTCTTGGCTCTGGCGAAATGACGCAAATGGAAAGTGCGAATCTTCCCACGAACTTTCCAGAAAACTTCGCGAGGGCAAAAAAACGAAATTCGCACTTTCGTTTGCATTACTTTTTCACAATACTGTACAAACGGTTAAAAAATCTATTGTTTTAGACTAACCCGATAGTTTGGTGTATATTTGGCATTTGTGGTGAGGTGTAAAGCTTCCTAACCTAGCAGAATGTTGAGGCAGTTGCCATGTTTTGTTCTCAAAGAAAAGTATGGCTGCCTTTCCTTTTTGCAGGTTCTCTTCATTTACCAAGAGATGATGGCTATCAAAAGGTAATTCTCTAGAGAGGAACAAACGAGAATTTATCTTCAATTTGAATCCACTTAACCCTTTAAGTCTCAAGATCTGATTGATAATTCTCCTTCCTACCTGCTCTACGTTTCCTTGTAAATTAGTTACAAGAATTTGGTGTTAGATCAAGACAATAACTTCTACCTGAAAAGTTTGAGCATTCTCAGTATCCGTTTGCTGAATAATCTTTAGATTTTATAAGGAGAAGTTACATTTTCATCACTTCTGGGAGGTTGGGGTTAATGAAAGTTGAACAAAGTTAGCTTCCACAGACTTAACCCACACGCTGACACTGGGCATGCGTGAATTCCGAGACCGGGAACATATCAACTTCTAATACTTATTTGCTCATATAATTAATACCTATAAACTTATTTACTTTTCTTTTAGTTGGCCAATAATACCCTGGACGAGCTGGATTGGGTGTTGTATCAACTGGAAACATTACAAACACACACGTCCGTCAGTGAAATGGCGTCTAATAAGTTTAAGAGACTGTTAAATAGAGAATTGAAAGACTTTTCCGAAAGCAACCAGTCTGGAAACCAGGTGTCGGCCTGGGTCTATAACACATTTACAGGTAACTTTAGAGGCTCATCGAGTAACTTTCCAAGTCAAATGCCTGTATAAAGTGTTCAATTTTTTTCTTTCCCCTCTGTCTTTTATTTTCAGATAAACAGTTAGAGGTGGATGCTCTGCCTGGTACAAAGTCAAAAAGAGAAGGGATTCGAGCAAGGTCTCGTTCCATGGTAAACGGCGTTCGAAAGCTTACAAGACTACACAGCTTTAGTGGCTCTGTACCCAGGTATGTACCGTCAAATACTAAAATGGGAAGTAGAGAATTAGAGCGATACTCTTGGGTGAAACAATGTTTCAAAGATAGCGCAGATTATGGAGAAATTTTCAGTTGTGTCGAAAGTAATCAGAGATTGCTTTGGTTTTACTTAACGTTTCTCTGTGATTGACCAACTAACTAACTTACCGATTGTCAGACTGACTACTGCTGACTGTTTAACGGGCTGACTGACTGACTGACTGACTGATTTATGGACTGTCTAACCGACTAACTGACTGATTGTTTGACGAACTGACTGATTAACTGACTGACTACGGAATGTATGACTGACTAACTGACTGACTTGCAGACCGTCTGAATGACAACTGACTGACTGTTTAACGGACTGATTGACTGACTAACTAACTTGCGAACTGTCTGACTGACTTACGAACTGTCTGACTGACTGGCTGCCTAACTGACCTACGGACTGTCTGACTGACTGACTTACGGACGGTCTGACTGACTGACTTACGGACGGTCTGACTGACTGACTGACTTACGGACGGTCTGACTGACTGACTTACGGACGGTCTGACTGACTGACTTACGGACGGTCTGACTGACTGACTTACGGACGGTCTGACTGACTGACTTACGGACGGTCTGACTGACTTACGGACGGTCTGACTGACTGACTGACTTACGGACGGTCTGACCGACTGAATGACTGACTTACGGACGGTCTGACTGACTGACTGACGTACGGACGGTCTGACTGAATGACTGACTTACGGACGGTCTGACTGACTGACATTGACTGAGTGCTGGGGGACCAACTGGCAGCAGACTCACTTAACTTACAGAGTGACCACACGACCGACTGATTGACTCACTAACTGGCCGACGACTAACAACTGGGTGATCAAATTGATTGATTCTTATTAATGTTTGATTCGTAGATTTGGAGTGGAAGTAGCCAATGAGGGCGAATTAGCGAAGGTGAGCTTTGGCATAAGAATGTTGAATTGAGTTGTATTAGTACTTCTTGTTGAGGTGCATCTCGTTTCGTATCCGTTCATTTTGTAGTTCTGATATTTAAACTGAACGAATTTAAGCCAAGGCTTTTTAATGGCTTAATAGTTTTTCAATTCAAACCCATCTTGTGCTGTCATTTTGAAAGTGTGAAACAAAAGGTAACAAAAGGCGTTTTGTCTCTTAAAAAAAGAGTGAAATGTAAAATTTACAGTCAAGTGTTATATTCCTTTTCATCAGGTCTTAGAAGAAATCAACAAATGGACATTTGATGTGTTCAAATTGCATGACCTTACACAAGGGCATCCTTTGCTTGCTGTTACATACACAATCCTGCAGGTCGGTTGTTGCTTTTGTTGTCGTGTTGTTGTTGTCGTTTTCTTTGAGAATTCTTCAATTTAATGTCGAAAGTAATCCATGATCGCGACCTTTAATTACTGCACTCATAAAATTGGTCTCGAAATCTCGCGTCATCCTCCCAGCTAGTTGCCAAAGTGAAATAAAACGCGACTTACTCATTCGTGCACTTGAAGCCTGCTACGTTTGTTTATTCTTAGTTTGTGAGCAATACAGACCCGCATTGCCTCAGAGGCTTTCGTGTTTTGAGCCCGCGAACGAAGTGAGCGCGCATTAGGTCCGAGAGGCTTCGAAACCCAAACGGACCTCTCGCCGGCTCGAATTGCGCCTGTGAAAAAGCTGATTTTACAGCAGTATTGGGAAAAAACGTTCTGTTCTATGATGACTTTGAAATGGGCCGGGCCCTGACCGGGGAAGATTTTTATAATTGTGTTGTTCTCACAGTCTACGTATCTTAATTGATTTTAAGCTTTGATTCCTTGCAGGCCAGAGATTTATTAAAAATATTCAAGATAAAACCCACTACGTTTATTAACTATATGTCGTCAGTCGAGGTAAGACAAGCGTTAAGATTGCTTATTTGATTTGGCTACGTTCGGTAAAGTCTAGTCCAATTGGTCTCAGTGTATGTTTGTTAACAAATGGTAAACACCACAGCGTACACTATTGAGTTATGGATGCACGCGGGAGGTTGCTAAGCACGAAAGAAGCGTAAGAGTCGCGCAAGGCCCTCGATAGCTGAGAGCGACTCTAGCTTCATGAGTGCTTAGTAAACTTCCCAAATGCATCCATAACTCAATAGTGTACATTGTGGCGTTAACCACTTGTTTTCTAACGTAACATTGATACATTGTTGCAAGATTTTTCTTTTATTTAATTAATCTTACGTGACCAGAAAAAACAAGCGTGCGCGGAAAACTAGTCTTAGCATTTGCTCACGTCAGCAGCGTACACCCCTGGGTAAATGGTGGACGCTGAATTGACCAATCAGAGCGCGCGCTTTACTTTGGTTATGTAATAATAAGTTGTTCACAACATTACAATAATTTAGGCTCATGTTTTTGTTTTATTTTATTAACAACTACACTGTTAGACTTCTAACTCGACTCACTATCTATCACGTAATAGATAGCGAGTAGGGTAGCCAGTCAGATCGCAGCATTTGTGACAGAACGCTAATTGGTTTATACGAGAAAGGATAACAGTTTGGTAGGCTTCAGGATATAAAATTAATCAAAGACGGCTAAGGATGGTCTTGTACGGAGATTGTTAGGAGAAATTTTACATTTTTTAATTTTTTATATTATTGTGAGCTTGTATGACAATTCTTTTTTCTTTTTAGAATCATTATTTAAAAGATGTCCCCTTCCATAACTGCACTCACGCGGCGGATGTCACGCAAACGTCACACACTCTCTTATCAGCTCAAGCTTTCGAAGTAAGGGAACATATTTTCATTGGTGAAATTTATAGCTTGGTTGTAGAGGTCGCACTGCAAAAAAGCTTACAAAAAGGCAGCCGTCAGTCGTAGCCACAGACGACGGTAGATAACGAATTTGTATAGGACTTTTATTGCCGTGAGTGGCTAACACATTAGTCTTTTTCAAGCGTTTAGTTACTGCAACAAAGCGCGATAATAAACGACGCGAAAGAAGCGGAGTAGTGTAAAAACCAGGGAAGTCTGGGTCTGGACGCGACTCGACTCAAAACTCCCTCGTTTTGACCTCCCTTTTTACTGTTTTGCTCCGTTTTACTAAACGGAAGCCTGGAACTGGCTGTTAACGCATATTTTTTTTTTCTCTATTCAGTCCGTCTTTACTGATCTTGAAGTCCTCGCCGCCATCTTAGCCAGTGCCGTCCATGATGTGGACCACCCAGGAGTCAATAATCATTTCCTAGTGGCAACAAGTAAATATATTTGCAATTGTTTCTTTTATCTTTCGTAGAAGCCTTTTCGTTTTCCTTTTTACTGCCAAATGGAGTAAGGGCGAGCTGCACGGGAGGCTTGTAAACCTGTCTCTTCGCTTCCCTCTCTCTTCATTTGCTCTTAATCTATTTTTTGCTCCGTTTTCGCCGCAGGACTTCTTGGAACTAACTTCAGACAAAAAGAAACGAAAACCGCCTTTGTTTTGTTTTGTTTTTTTCCTTTACGCGTTTCACCCAAACATCAGTATGCATATTCTCCTTACTGTTCTCTACACATTTCCTTCGGTACTTGCAAGGAGAATTTGTCTAACAATCAGGAGATTCTTCAGTTCGCAACCGTTTGGTTCATTCTCATGATGCTGTTGGAACAAACTCGATACTTATCTCTGTTAGGGATTACAAGGTTAAACTATGTTTATGCAGGGCCGTGTTAGACCCCGGGGTCTGGGGGATATCACTGTTGTCCTATTGAGCAAGACTTCCAACTCCCTTGGTGCCTCGGACATCTGTCTAGAAAATTTGGCTTAAACCCTTTGATTCCTTAGAGTGACTAACATCTAATTTCTCCTTACAATATCACCCCTGAATCACACATTAAAGTCATGAGAATAAAGGAAATGATCACCAATTAATAAAGCTGTAGATTGTTAAATAAATTCTCCTTGTGGTAACTTTAGTAAATGTACAGAGAACAGTATGGAGAATACGCAGACTGATGTTAGGGTGTGGAGGGTTAAGTGAACATGACATTAAATCTTTTTCCCCCGTGCAGTTTATACTTTGTCTTACTTGAAGGAGGCGGCGTGGCCGAGTGGCCGAGTGGTTAGGGTGCTGGACTTGTAATCCGGTGTCCCGGGTTCAAGTCCTCCACCCTGCCACTCACTGGATTTGTTCTGGGTTGCCCCTAGTTCAACTCCTCGGCTGCGCTCTGTAAATAGCCCACTGGTCTGCCTCCTGCCAGTGGGGATTTTTAAGCTCTTAGTTAGTCTACATCGTGGCTGAAAAGCCCCTAATGGGGAGCCTCAATTAACGTATATTATTATTATCATTATTATTATTATTATTATTATTATTATTACTTTTGTTTGAAACTCATCATTCCCGTGTTAGAGTAATCTACGATGAAGAAGCGTTGATTTAAGAAACCCTCTGTTATGTTGCATCTCTTTTACATCATACTGTTCTTTTATTACTCTTTTTTTTCTTTTGTGAACAGATTCTGAAATGGCGCTGATGTACAATGACGAATCTGTTCTTGAAAATCACCACTTGGCCGTGGCCTTTCAACTTTTACAACACGAAGACTGTGATATCTTTGAAAATCTTACGAAAAAGGAAAGACAAACAGTTCGGAGAACAATTATTGAAATGGTAAGGGAAGAAGTTTTCACCACGAATTTTTAGTGAGTAAAGAAATTGATGTCAGTATCTGAACAGCTGCGTACCCACCCACCCCTCCCCTAACCCAACAACAGTCACTGATAACAAGCTAGGGTTAATGTTCGGTTAGGGGAGGGGTGGGTGCGCAGTTCCCCAGATACTGATATTGATTCGAGTAAAGTACTTTCACCAGTCTACATCCTTCGTGAAGTTTTGTAGAACACCCCGCTACCATGTTTTTTTTTTTTTTCTCCAACGCGATTCATTATTGTCGTTACCAAGGCCAACAGACAGTCGCCCTGAGCATCACCTGAATATTTATACTATTAGGCAATCTCTTCAGGCTCAGTGAGTATTGTCAAATGATCCTCTCCACTTCGTTTTGGGGATTATTTGACAATGTGATTTCACTGATACCTCATTCCCCTTATTAGGGCATTGGAAAAAACATGCGCAGAACATGTCGTTTTTTACTGTAGAACCGGGCAAAAATACACACGGAAAGCGGCGTAACGAAAACGCCGCACAGAATGATCCAAACTTTGGTCTTATTTCCCTTTTAAGCTTGGCTTTGAAAGCAACGAATTTTTAAGCGCTCAGATTTTTTGTCGGTCATAAAAACACTTCTGTAGTTTCGTTTGTGTTGTTTTCTTCTTTCACGCACGCCTCATGCGACTGATACGATACTTAGATAAGGCCGTAGGATATGTTTCGAAAGCTAGAAGGCGAAAGATGAGAAAATGAAATAGTAGTGGAATAAAAAATCACTTATTCGCCGGTTTAATATATGATACAAGACGTTTTACTGGTTGCTCATACTTTTCGTCACCCCTACAGGGCTCCTGAAAGTACTTTTTAACTCGCAAAATATGCGCGCTTATAATATGTAAAACTGTCGAATGAGTTGTATATATTCACTTCACTGTCGGCAAGTTGTTGTTAGCGGGGCTCCCACGCGCGCGAAGCGCGAAGCGCGCGTGGGAAAGGGCCCCACACCCATGGAATATGGTCAACCTCTTTTTGTTTGATTGTCACGTGACTGACCGAGCGTACGTACGTACGTGCCTTCAGATTACACGGGTAGGGTAGGGGAGACTATCAAAACGAAGGGAGGGATGTCTCAGGCGAGTCTTGGCAAATGAACATCTTTCATGTTATCATTAATATTACGACCTTGGGAGCTCCGCTTTTAGGCTTGGCTAAATCTATATATTATACATTTCACAGAGGTACTTGATGTGATTGAGTCATGTTGGTCTGATTCTGTTAGGTACTCGCGACTGACAACGCAAAGCACATGAGTCTTTTAGCCTCTCTAAAGACCATGGTCGAAAGCAAGAAGGTGGCTGGCAGTGGAGTGCTGTGTTTAGACAACGCCACTGACAGAATGCAGGTGAGCCTAACAGCATTTACGCACAATAGTAATAATAACAATACCCCTTTACTAACCTTGTTTTCTCGGTCCGTACCGCAAATTATAGAACGAGTTTTTACTGCTCGGATTTATGGTCCGAACGCGAAGCTTGGGGTCTTTAATCCGATCGAGAAAAAAGAAAAAAAAAAAAAGAGGAAAAAAATCCCAGTAAGAGACTCTGCTTAGAATTTTTTCCACCCGAAGTTAACGTCAACTATCATTTGTGGATATTTGTCATATAGGTTCTCAAGTGCTTGGTACATTGTGCTGATCTTAGTAACCCCGCCAAGCCTCTTCCAATGTATAGAAAGTGGGTCGACAGACTAATGGAGGAATTCTTTAGACAGGTTTGTTGTCAACTTTTTAAAGGCTAGCCATGGGGAGGGGAGGGGAGGGAAGGGGAGGGGGGAGGCGGCTGATATGGCGCACTCTTGCTAAACCCTAACTCCGTTTATTTATATTTCGTATCTCTCATTGTTTACCTCTATGCTCACTTACTGATCTTCTGCTAATGCCCGTTTTCTCATCCTTTCGCCTTTCCTACCGCGACCCACTTCGCCTTCCATCCGTGACAGTCTTTTTCCTCTAATCCCATTATTTTCCTTTCTCTTCTTCATCCTTCCTCAGTATTGTTCTCACTTTCCATGCATTCCCTTAGTATGAGTCTTCTCCCGGCTCTAAGGTCATTATTAGTGCTGAAGCTGTCCTACTTAGCTCACGTAGTGCGCCTGATAGATTGTACTTTGTACTTCGGCTCACGAGCTGCCGCTTGATTAATCTCAGGGTGACAGAGAGCGAGACATCGAGGGAATGGAAATCAGTCCAATGATGGACAGACACAACGCTTCTATAGAGAAATCCCAGGTAAGATTACGGTGAACTAAAACAATAGAGTTTACTTTCGAGTGGGAGGGTTAAAATGAGCTCTGAGAAGAGTTCAAAACATGTTTATGCCCAAAAACATAAATTGTCCTACAATTATTTACTTATTACTTTGGAGGGCAGTGAGAAAATAAAAACTGTCAGAAACGGCAACAAAACAGTATGCAAAATCACGCGAGCGTGCAAGGTTTAGCCCACCACAATCTCTATTTTAGCCCCCACAATGCCCCACAATTCCCAAAAAATAAATAATAGTTATGGTATACGCTCCTACTCAGCTTAATTTTTTTGTTACGCAATACACTCTGTTCCCTGTGTGTGACGTGACCAAACAACAGTTGAGAAGTAAATGACCGCATAAAACAGCACTGAATAACTGGAATAGTTTTGTTGGTGCTGTTTGAAATTGTTTCTTCAGTAAGTTTGTGTCTTCCTTTTGGAACATCGGTCAAAAGCTTAGAGGCGAGAGCGTCGATAATTTTAATTTTAATTCCCCTTCTATTCGCCGTCTGTACGTTACTTTAATCAGTGTTTTATCCCCTCACGTACTAGGTGGTGTTTATCGACTTTGTTATCCAACCGCTCTGGGAAACCTGGGGCGACTTGGTACATCCTGACGCCATTGAGATATTAGAGCGTATTGAGGACAATAGGTACTGGTACAATGCCCAGGTCCCCAAGCACGAACAGGAGAGGAAGCCTGGGGAACATAGTTCATCTGGCAGAGAGAAGCGAGTCAGTTGGCAGGGCACAAGGAAAGAAGCTATCGACCAATCAGAGCCTGAAACGTCTGGTGAGTGGGTGATAATACGCAGTGTAGGAGAAAAGGCTTGACCTGTGCATTGACAAGCGCTAAAGTAGGTATCCAGTGTCGAGCGCGGGAAATGATGCGACCAGCACTAAGCGCGATGGGAAATGGAGCGCGAAAGTAGGCAATCGGTGTCGAGCGCGGGGAAATTGGTAGCCTGTGCCAAACACAGGAAATTTGGCAGCCGTTCCTGAGCGCGGGAAATGTGTATCCAGTGTCAAACAGCGAAAAGAACTACACTGAACCAGAGACTTGCGCGAGAGAACACGAAATCCATGTAAAATTCGGGAAATTCTGCGGCCAGTGTCTAACACGGTGTACTTAGCAGTCGATGTCAAGGTCAACATCTTTGAGGTTTGTACTTTGAGAGTGGAATGACATTTCGACTAATGTTGTTTGTTTTTTCCCTTTGCACAGATGACGACTGCGAGAAAAGATTACAGAGGTTAAGAGAAGTGGTTGCTGGAAAAACTCCAGACCTGACTAAGTATGTGAGTAGCAGCCGTAGCTGTGAAGCGGACGATGAATTTGACGATGAAGAAGAGAAAGGCGGAGAAAAAGATACAGACCAGGTGGATGAAGAGAAAGAAGACGAAGACGAGGAACCCGAAGAACAAGATAGCCAGAAAGAAGGAGATTAGAATAAGGAACGAAGGAAATACATGGAAAATTTCCGTTTGGAAGAAGCGAACGATGGTTTCTTTCAAATTTTAAGTGTGCATTTTGCCCCAAGAAGCTTGGAAGGAAGAAAGTTATAACGTGTAAGGGGAAGACTAAGGATTAAAGAGTTTATGATTCAATGGCACGAGTTTCCAAGATGTACACACCGGACTTCAAGAAGCGTTCCTTTTTTGTCCTGAGAAATGGTTGAATAGTATTCTGTTTTACTTGCTGTTTAAAACTTTACGTAAACGCACGAATAGCGGCTGAAAAATTAGAATCTTCGCTCTGGTCCGCCTGCAAGCACTAATGTTTTACATTGACTTGAATTATTTTTGACCCTTACCTTGTCTTTGGCTTGTTCAGTAAATCTGAACTGCGATACAAGACTGCAATCATACAAGGAAATGCGGAATCTATGAAGACGGATTTGGATAACTTCGTGTTTTGTGGAATCAACAGAAGAGTGTGAAGTGAACGTTTTTCTTTTAAAGTCACGCGTACCAGCCTAGAATCGAACTTCAGATTGAGGAAGTTTAGCCATCTTCGCTTGTACAACTCTGTTGAAACATGATTGCTAGGTTGCTGCGACTGGATAAGGTGTCGAGTATATTAACAAGAGTTCATTTGTCATGGAATACTCGGCACAAAATATAACTTTCTTGGGCGTCATACCTCAATCCAGGAGGAGGTCTTTCAAAAGACCCCTGATAAGCGGGACGAACTGTTTGATCGCTGCATATGGTTGACTAGAAAAAATTTTTTTCTCTTGAACTTTCAAGTGCTTATGTTGTAATCTTGCACTGTTCATCTATGAATGAATTTCTTAAAAAAAAAATCAACCGCTTCAGAGGTCGACGAGAATTTTGTCCCAGTGATGGGGCAATCTCCAATTTACTCCAGTTTGTTTAAGAAGTCTATTTCCAAGAAGAAGTGGTCAAGGGGTACGGAAAAAAAAAGTTTTGGAGGAAAATACTGGCAAGCTAACTGATAAATCCCCCGTGTTCTGCTCCTCTCGCCGGCCTTTAAAACTCACGGCTTAAATTTTAACTTATATATTGTATTTATTTTATTTGTACATAAGAAGAGGACACTATTGTTAAATATTGGCTTTGTATTTAACCCTTGTACGGACTTGAGGAGTGTAATTAGAGGCCAAAAGGCAGAAACATCTTAACGGGAAGAATTCCGATGTGAATTGTAATATAATGCTGTAAAAATTGTGAATAGCTATTTCGCGCCGAATATGCCAGCAGAAAAAGACAATGATAAAAAATAACTAATAAATTAGTGAAAACATCTCTAACCCTTTTCACTTCCAAGATACAGGATCTGATGATTATAAATGTCTCCACTGACCGGTTCTGATAATTTGCGTGGTATCGAGGCTGTAAGAATTTGGTGTGGTATCGAGGCTGTAAGGATTTGGTGTGATACCGAGGCTGTAACTGCTTAGTTGATTATTCGTTAATTCTCATAGCCCCTCTACTTGATAGTGTGTCATGATTGTTAGAGGATTTTCCTTTGTGATCATTTGTGGTGGTGATAGGGACCTTCCTTTTTATCAGCTATGGGCTGAGTTGTGGACTTTGACTGCATCGGCAATGGTGGAAAGTTATCTGAGAAATTAGATAGGATCCTAAAATGGCAATGATAAGTTCGTAATAAAAAGCTACAATTAAAGCGCATCTTGCGTTTTGCACCATTATCAACCCCCACGCCAAATCTGACCAAAAAAAAAATAGGTCTTAACTTTTGTGCCCCTTTGATTGGTCCAGGGAACTCGCGCCACCCTCTCAGCCAATCAGACGTAAAACTAGCACCGATCACGACTTGGTCGCGCGCGTTTTCCCGCGCTTTGGGCGGCTTACTTGTTTTTGCTTTGAGTGCTTACTGGCTCTTAGGGTGGTTTCCTTTCTTCTGACTGGCCGTTGTAATTACTTTGGTTTTGGTTTTGCGACACTCAATCGAGAAGTGCTCCATAGTAAAATTTGGTAGATTTTGGAAAAACATCAAATCAACTGCTCTTTGTTGATCGTCTTAATTTTTTCCATTTTCTCTTCTCCACAATTCTGGATGTCGTGAGGAGAAATTACTTTTCGGTAATATTCGGGACTTGACGAGTAGAACAGCCAATTTGGTTGGCTACAGCGAAGTCTTTAAACGAAGTAGGGGTCTTGGACTTCGGGAATCCGAAACTTCGGATCAACCGCAGATCGCAACGGCATCTTCGAACGTATGGCGACTGCATTCAGAACTGAACTCAAGATACGCGCCGGTTGCTTTGTTCGATGTACAGTTATGCCGATAAATTTCCCACTGTGAGATTGTTCTTTTTTTCTCCCTCAGAAAACAGCAGCTGTGATATACGTCTATCGTTTCTTTCAGCTTATGCTCCTATGACGGTTGTATTCGAAAATAGGATACAAACGCTCTTTACGTATTATGTCAATGATATGTTGTACAAGACTGAGATTCTACCGCTCGGATGAAGTAAACGCCATTTGAAAAATATCTGCATTTTCGAAAAATAATAGATCATTGAAATTTCATTATATTGAAATTTTGTTGCAATTTTCTCTTTTTGTCGGACAAATCTATACTTTTACTGTAAGGCACGAGATAGCCTGTCTACAGTGTTTTTTTATTAATTTTTTTTTCTTTCGTTGTGTACGTTTTTGTTTTGTTTTGTTTTCCTAACATAGCTAATGCATAAGAGTTATCGCAAAGCCTTTTTCTCCTCCTCGCTCACGGTCTCTGTTTCGCTTGTGCACTAGGGGACAATTAAAAGAAAAAAGGGAGGTGTGAAGAAGCTGTGCAAATAGTCAACTGTGGTATAATAAACCAGTAAAACAAAAAGAAAATAGAGACGATTGATGATCAGTTATGCTATGAAAACGACAAAATCATGCTAACATAAAGAGAAAAGCTATTCCTCTGGAAAAGAAACTCTGAAGTTAACCAAGCGAGTCTGTGGTACACAGGCCCTACCTCAAAGTTCACACTAGCCTAATGACTAGACCCTGAGTTCGACATTAAGGTCAGGCATTCGGTAATTACTGTAAGGTGAACTTTGTTTGCGATCTGAAGACTTTATTTAAAGTTTCCAATGTTCAAGATCTGATAATCAATTCTCTTCTCTCGCTATGCATTCCCCTGTACATAACGCATGAGAATCTGGTGTGAACTGGCTCTAACATACATCCACACGATCATGTTTTCCTTATAAAGTAACGCGAAGCAGGGGCCCATCAGGGTTTTTCAACTTGTTTCCTTTTTTCCATGTAACAACGCAGGCGTTTTACACCATTGGAAAGGAGCGGAATAATTTATATATTTTTAGCTGGTAACGAAATCGGTACATCATACGGCTAGAAAATGTGTGGTTGAAGAACAACAAATATAATATCTGCATATTCTTGCTCATAAAATAAGTTGAACTATACACAATTTGATTGGTCCTTACTTGTGATCTATTGGAGGATACACGCATAGATGACGTCAGCAATAAAATTTACCTTCTTTGCTTTTAAGAAAACAAAAAGATTCCACATTGCAGTGGCGGATCCAGGGGGAGGGTCCGAGGGGTCCGGACCCCCCCTATCAAACCTGACGCTTACAACTTTGAGGCAGGATTGTATATCACTTTTAACTGGCTGATTTTTTTAATGAATCCAAGTAAACGGTAAGCGGCCAAGGAATTATAACGTGCAACCGCGACTGGTGGGAGGGGGTGTGGGGGAGAAGTAATTTGCCTCAAACGGTCCAACAGTCCTTTCTGAACCAAAGTTTGGACCCCCCCCCCCCCAATAAAAAATTCCTGGATTCGCCTCTGATATTGCCGTGAGTCTGCTCAGTAACAGACGTCAAAAGAAGTCAAAATGTGTTGAGAAGATCAGTGATACACTCGGCTACACTTTTTGACGTTACTTGCGATCTATTATTGAACAAACGCCAGGCAACATGTAATCTTTTTGTGAATTATAAGCTGAGCTGAATCATTCACGCATTTTTTTAATTAGTTCTTAGGGCATACGAATAGATGACGTCACCACTAACCACATTTTGGTTCTTTGTTATAGAAGACAAACAGATTCCACGTTGCACAACCTCGTTCCCAGGGCCTTTTCCCTTAGCTAAGGGAAAAAGCCCAGGGAACAATGTTGCACGTTGCAGCGGGTCTGTTAAGTAAGAGATCACAGAAGAAAGACGTCAAAAGTTGGTAAGAATATCAGTAACACACTCGATTCCGCCTCGCCGTTGTGCCACTGCACAGTGTGACAAAATCCTACCTCGTTCCAAGGGTCTCTCATCTTTTTGCCCCTAGGGGCGGGAAGATGAGAGACCCTGGGAACGAGGTTGGACAAAATCCACTCTGTGTAACTATTGTACTAACATCCTCTTCATCCAGAATTATTACAATTTATTCGATTTGTTTTGTTTGTCTGTTTGATTTTTGTTTTGTTTTTGTTTTGTTTTTGTTTTTCTTCCTTTTTATTTTAACTTTCACATTTTATTTGGAGTATGGAGTCATCAGATTTCTGGAAAATTGTTCAAGTTTTTCTTGACCTCGCACTTCGTGAGCCAAGAGAGGCAGGGATACAATGTGAAAGTCTTCGTACAAGTCTTGAATCTATAAAAAACAAATGAGAAAAAAGTTGAACTTGACTATTACTAGAAATATTACATTACGTTCGTTTGTTCATTCGGTCGTTGATCGGCCATAATTCGCTCAATCAATCGTTCGTTCGTTGGTATGTTCGACCGTCCATCGGCCATTCAAAGCTTGGTCAGTCGTTGGTTGATTCGTCTGTTCGGCCGTCTTTCGGCCGCAATTCGCCTGATCGATCGTTTGTTCGTGAGTCCATTCGGCCGTCCGCCGGTCATTGTTCGCTTGGTCAATGGTTTGCTCGTTCATTGGTTCGGCCGTCCATCGGCCATTATTCGCATGTTCCTTCATTCGTTTGTTAATTTGTTCATGAACGCGTTCCTCCTCGTACATTCGCTCGCTCGCTCTTTCTTCATTCCTTCCCGTACACTCGTTCGATCTCTAGCGTTGTTTAGATTGTGTTTTCATTCGCCCACTCTCGCTGGCAAAATCGATCCTTAATCCTATTTTGTTTATCACTTAGTTCTCTATTGTTACCCTGGTCGGTTGCTCGTTCTCTTCAGTAGTGGAGATTTGTAATAATTTACTACGACTTTTTTTTACCTGCTCAAGGTATTTATTCTGTACTTTATATCTGGCTTGGCATAACGCGCATGCTGTAAAAGAAGGAAAAAAGTCTTAGTTTTATTCAAAGTGGTGCGAAAATTGTCCATCGGATGGACTGTATGGCAGACATTAAGGAGAATTACTAATGTGATTTTGAGAGTGAAAGCGTTAAAACGGATTCTAAATGACGAACTTGAAATTTTAAGTGAATCCTTCAACTTGAACAAAACCGTCTCTAGTTCGTTTAAACTTGTGTGCTATCGATTTCAAAAAGGGGGGTTCACTTCCAAATTACACATTTCCATTTCGCAAACTAAAAATATCTATTTCGCAAAATTACAGATTTTCGTTTCGTTTCGTTTTGCAAATTGCAGTAAGCCATGTACGTGACGTATTTAACTTACGCGAAGCAAAAATGTTTTTCAGCCAGTTAAGCCATGGAGGGGAGATGGAAAGCAATTACCATTAGTGTGCCCTTATCAAAGCGAATGATCTAAAATCACCAGTACCTTTCTCTTTGTCGGGGAAAATCAGTTGGTTGACAATGATGTTGTGCGTGTCAATATCTGACTTGCTGAGCTCTTGAACTAATCTCTCTGTTTCATAAAGGGACAGAAACTCTGCTATACAAACGCATACGAACGTGGTGTGATCCTGAAAGAAAGTTTTCAAGTTAAAATCGGTTATTGGTCCATTGACTGTCAAAAGTAACGCGGTTTTTTTGCCGGTCCTTAGTGATGGGTCCTGAAAACTCGCACCCCCTTTCTCAGCCAATCGGATGCTAAGCTAAAACCAATTGCGACTTGGTCGCCCGCGTTTTCCCGCGCTTTAGGCAGTTAACTTGATTTTACTCTGAGTTTCCATTGGCTTCTGGTGAAATTTTCATTCGTTCTTGGTTTTGATTTTTCAACACTCTCGAAAACCTCTGTTCACAGGTAATAATAGAGTAGTTTTTCTCCTACCGGATTTTTAAACTGTTGACTGACTTGCTGTATCACAGGCAGAGTATCTTCTAACTTCTTGGTCATTTGATCTGCATTCATATCGTGTATACCAAGCAACGAGCCAAACTGAACAACAAGCAGAAAAAAAAAAACAAAAACACTGACTAAATTAAGTCAACTATGTAAATTAGGTCAACCATGGCTTATCCTCAGCTAAAATCTCCTTATAATTTGAATATATCAACAAAGTTGAAATGATAAATTGGCCACCGTTACGATAATAAAAGCTGACGTTTCGAGCGTTAGCCCAAGGGCTAACGCTCGAAACGTCAGCTTTTATAATCGTAACGGTGGCCAATTTACCATTTCAACTTTGTTGATATATTCAAATTATTTCGTTACCCCCACCGACGCAGCCCCAAACAGTTTCTTTAGAAACTATCAGCCTTTAGTCATATGTAATTCATGGCTTATCCTCAGCTAAAATCTCCTTAGATTGTTCAGCAGACAGGAGATAGGAATTTACTCTTTAGCTTCCGAGATCTGATTATCAATTCTCCTATCTAGCAGCTACATATTTCCTTGTAAATTAGTTACAAGAATTCGTTGCTAGATCAAGACAACAACTTCTACCTGATAAGTTTTTAGTATTCTCATTACCTATTTGCTGGATAATGTATGGATATTGTGGGGAAAAGTTACATGTTTAAAACCTCTAGAAGCTAAGGATAAAAGTCTGCACTCAGGCCAAGTGGCCCATTAAACTGGACCTGATCCCCGTTTCCTTGGCATGAAGCAAGTAGGAACATCATTACCCCTCCCTGGATGGTATGTCAATCCATCACAATGTTAACCCCCCAGCTTTACATCAGGCTTAAGATAACTAGCAAGTTGGAAATTTCGACTTGATATAAAACCATGTTTAAAAAAAAGGGTAGCGTTCAGAATTCACTTATGACTTTTCCCCAAACATCATTCCTAGTCGCCACTGATTGCACGATGCTAGTTCATCATTAAGCTTCAAATAACCTATTACAGCATAGGCATACTTTTCCAGATGAGAGCTGTCATAAGCTAAGCCGTACCAAACATTTGGAGGCATGCATGGTTGTTTCAGTAAAATGATTAATCACTTGACAAAGATAGGGGTCACAAATAGCCGTGGGTACCACCCTAAAGTTACCCCAATGAGCTACTCTGGGTGTGGTTATATGTTACTAGGAACATACCTGAGAGACAAATGGCCCAATACTGTTCTTCAGGGTTAAAATTTTTCCAAGAGATTTTTCAATGATTGATGGAAAAGCGAGTAGTCTAAGGGTGTGGCCTGTTGGAGCTGTGTCAAACACCACTACACTAAAATCCATCGTGTTAACTAGCCTGCATACAGAGAAAGTTGAAAAGTTTTACTTATACCTTATCATAATCATTTTTCATCACTGATCAATCAGCCACTGAGGCTTTTAAGAGGCAATGTATGGACCAGCCAGGGGTTTTTATTAAGGGTAGCAGGAGTTCTTTCACATAAGGTATTTCTGGATCACAAGACAAGCATAACTTACCTCATCTTTCATTTATTTTAAGTTTTTGGTACCAAGACATGAATTGAGTGCTAACAGCAGTTTTAAGTGTTTGGTAATCAACTTTTTACAAGTTAAGTATTGATATCTGGTAAGAAAAAAAGTAGGGTATATTGCTCTCCCATCATTCCTATAACACTTATTTTTTTTCTATTCTACATCAAATTATAATGACTCTTAAACATTTTTTCACAACATTTGTGGTATTTTGCCCTTTTCTGAATTTTTTATCAAGTTCTATAATCAGCAGATAAAATGTCTGGCCGAGTAAAGAGGGACTGGGTGCCATGACGTCACAGTAGGAATCTTGTGGAGAGAAGAGTCAGGGGTATTCAAAAAACCCCAAACTACACATCGAAATGGCATTTTTTGTCTAAAACGATTGTAAACAGTAGCTTCCACACTCACTTTGCTTCTTTGATAAACTTGGTGTTACTACTGTTACGTCACGGGTTCCAGTGCTCTTTAATGCGGCCAAAGAGATATGGGGAGCCTAAGTTCGATACAATTTCAGACTTTTATCGCCTCGTAAAATAACAGACACATCAGAATCACCCACAAATCTTACCAGACACCCTCTACATACTTCTATTTTATAATTTAATGCTAAAAAAATAGGTGTCATAGAGACTTTAACCCTTTGGCCCTAAGAATGACTAACATCTAATTTCTCCGTACATTATAACCCCTGAATCACACATCAAGGTCATGAGAATAAAAGAAATGATCACCAACTAAAGAAGCTCTCAATTGTTAAACAAATTCTCCTTGTCAACACCTTAGGAAATGTATAGAGAACAGTATGGAGGATATACATACCAATGATAGGGTGTAAGGGGTTAATTACCCTTGGCCTCTTTTTCAAAATGAGGCCTGGTGCTCAACCATTCTTGTGAAAATGAGTTAAATTTGCATGTGAATGGAAACTTATTATCATATGAAAGGATGAGCACCAGGACTCGTTTTGAAAATAAGGCAAAGGGTAATTCGGAAATGGGCTATTGAGCTGAGTGTCAAACAAGAACAGATAAATACTTGGGAGAACTTGAAGAAATGGCAATCTGGGGAAATGCTTTTGTTAAAAACTGTTGAATCGACTTTTTATTGTGATCAAGCCATCAAGATGAAACCCTTGCATGTTGTGATTTAACTCATGAAGATGACAGCAATGTTGATAATGTTGATGACAAACCTCATAACCTCAGCAAAACTCATGGCTTCATCAATTCCAGGAAAGGCTCCTAAAAGCTCCTTTACCATACTTTTACCCATGGACATCAAGTCTACAAACAAAGTCACACAATATTGGCAAATTACTGTCGAACTACCATAGTCTACATCTGGGTTAAATGGCCTATCCAATGAAAGCTCATTTTCATAGCATGAGGCGAATAGGAGTAAAATAACTTGGCCAGGCCTTGAATCCAGACCAAGAGACCACTGCACTAACCAGTGGGCCACCAAACTACAACAAGGATGTCCTGAATACTTAAAAGCAACTTGAAATTCAAGCTACAGAGAAAAGAACACAAATCAAACAACCTACATTGACCATGTATATGAGACAGCTATATTGCAAAACAATAATTATACAAATTTTTCTTTGCAAATTTCAACAACAACAACAACAATAATAACAAATAACTACAATTGATAGGGATAATGATGATGATGATGAAAACAACAATAAGACAAGTATTAAAAGCAATAATTATTGTTATTTATTACACGACTCGGGCAGTCAGAGGGCCAATAACTAAAATCAACCAATCAAAATGCTCTATTGCCGGTCAATATTCTCTCAGTGTTGGACCGGGCACTGTCCTGAATGGTCCCGAATGATACCGCACTTGTATCCCTTTGAACTTCAGTCATATAATAAATCTCTTATTAACAAAGCTTGCTCGGGACTGTACTGGAAGAATATCGGCCCTTGCTCTATTTTGTACGGACCTCGCTGCGCTTGGTCCATACTGTCAAGACCTCAGGCCAATATTCTCCCAGTACGGCCCTCGTGCTTGGTTAATAAGATATATATATCATGAAGGAGAATAGTGCTTTTCAAGGTGTGCTGATTGGCTAGTTTGGAAGTCAATAGCATGTATTTTTCACCTCTGAGCAGCCCATGAGACAAAATCACACATCAAGAGTTGAATTTCCGACCATTTTTTCCCCATATATTCAGAGAAATAAACTATTTTTTGCATTTGTGTGGTTTATACTAAAACATTATTCACCACAGTGTTGTTGAAAGTGGTGCATATTTACATAGCTGCTTTACAGCTCAGTAAGTATCCATAAATATCGATAATGGTTTATAATTAAAACATTATTCACCATAGTGCTGTTAAAAGTGGTGCATATTTACATAGCTGCTTTGCAGCTCAGTAAATATCCATAAATATCGATAAATAATGATAAATGAATGGGTAAATACACAAAGTAACTCACCTGGCTCATCAAAAAGGTCATCAGGAAGATGAGAAAATCCCACATTAGGGTCTATTTCCTGTTAAAATAATAAACATGTCTACTTTGGTGTTTAGCTTTTAACCCTTAGGGTCACTAACGACTAATTTCTCTTTACCATATCACCCCTGAATCACAAATTACAGTCACAAACATACAAGAGATGATTACCAACTAAAGCTCTTGATTGTTAAACAAATTCTCCTTGTCAGCAGCAAAGCAAATGCAAAGAGAACAGTATAGAGAAAATCTATACTGATTTAAAGTGTGCAAATCGTTAATAAGCATTATAAAGCTGATGAAAGGCTGTATAATGATTAACCCTTCAACTCTCAGACGCGATCAACATTGAACTTCTCCCTACAATATCTTTATATTATCCAGCAAATAGGTAATGAGAATACTCAAGCTTATCAGAAGGAAATTGTTATTTTGATCTAAAACCAAATTCTCATAACATATTTACAAAGAAATGTGTAGCCGCTAGAGGGGAGAATTTACAGTCGGATCATGGAAGTTGATGGGTTAACTTACCATTGCATAAAGGTTGTCGCAGCCTTGAACCTTTGTTGGAGTGTTGCTAAATTTCTGGTTAAATGCATCTGATATGTTATGAGCAGGATCAGTTGAAATGATCAGGACACTGTCTCTAGTTTTGGCAAGTTGAAGCGCAATGCTACAACTAAAAAATAATAAAAGTACATACATCATGAAAATTTTGCACAGACTGTAAAAATATTAATTCCTGGCTCAAAATTTACCATCTCTTTTTTCCATTCACTTGCATGACACTATTAACATTGTTGATCCTTGAAGCTGCACACTGAACTCCGGTTGCATATCAACCAACCAATGACCTTACTCAAAGAAGACTTTTCTGTACTTTTCCTTTTGAAAATTATAATTAGTTGAATGCAAGCTGACATGGGACACTGTTAGTCTTCCATTCTTAGGTAAGATCAGGTCATCAATTCTTGTTCACTGTCAGGAAGACAGTTAGTGAGAGTAATGAAAAACATCAAACAGGGGATTATGCAAAGAAAGATGTCTTTGCTTTGTCCCCCGTATGAAAAAAAGGAAAATTTAAGGACTCCAAGATGGAATATGGGAATAAATATGGGGAAAGTGTCTTGATAGAGCAACAAATTCTTAGTACCATCAAACAAACAGTCGAGTATAATCATCAGTAAATAAAACTCATAATCTTGAGAGTGAAGGATAAAATTTAAACCTACTGAGTTATGAAAGGAGAATTTTGTCAAACATTTCTCAATATTATATAAAAAAACGTTTGACATAATCTTCCTTTCTTAATGAAATCATGACACCTTGCTACTTATTTACATCTTGAATAATAACAATAAATGAGATAGGTTAATTAATTTATTTCAGTCAAATAGCTATCAAACTAGTGCAAAGCATCGA
>NC_142529.1:9567116-9587116 GCF_964205215.1 Stylophora pistillata
CAAAGCTATTCTAGGCGGGCTACCTAAACAGACTCTGTAGAGGCTCTCGCACATACACACACAAACACACACACACGCACACACACACGCAACAATGAAATAAATAAATAAATGAGCAAATAAAAATAAATAATGAATAATAGTAGTGATAATCATGTTAAAGGTTTTAACTGGGCCAGTCACACAAGGGAGTTTTTAACAGGTGAAAGAGAAAGCTAATCAGTTGAAATACAAATATAAGCGAGAAAGGTCAAGGTAGCGCAAGTCAACATTCATCTCCTCGATTTCAAGAATTTTCAAAAGCAAGTGAGTTAGCTCACGTTTAAAAGGTGCTTTCCTTAGCTTACGAATTTCAGGGGGGATGCTATTCCATATTTTCGCACCAACTCCAGAAAAGGAAAACAACTGATGATTTGTTCTCGCCTGTTAACAAGAACACTGTCAATAAGTGTGGCAGAATTATTATGGACTCTTGTAGGCTTGTCAATTACTGGAAAAAAGGAGTAACTTTGCAGGGACAGCAGAAAGTTATGAGAAAAATCACAGGTTTCAGATTTGAGGAGATCAATGTTGAAGTCGCCCATGACATATATCGGTTTATTAGTAGAGCTTAGTCTTTCTATTGTCGTATCGAAATACTACTTTGAGTATTCAAACTAAAAAAACTAATTCATGGAGGCTACGGAGCTTATCTAAGTACTTTTTCGTTGGCAAGTTACTGTTCAGGTTATTATTGAACTGACCATGCGTTCGGATGATATCAACATTTGAGAACGGAAGGTTTTTTAATAAAGATTTGTTTGCTCGGCAAACATATCTTACTTAGGACTACCATTGAGAGTTGTCGGATATACTTAGCTTTGGTCTCCTATTTCCAGGTTGAGCAAATCACCAATATTCTTGATCTTGATAGCTCGAGACGTAGCATCTTTCCGTAAATAAACAAAGGAGCCCTTTGACCAACAGTACTGGTAATAATGCTGTTCTTTAAACTTCTTCGCCTCGAACAGGACTGTTTGCATTCGGGGTGACAAATGATCAAAAATTCTAACCGCGCTTAACGAGGCATCCTCAGGGAGTCCAACGGAAGCCGGGTCCAATTTGCATGCATCTTTACGATGATTCATGATGCTTTCTGTGGCTAAACGCCTGAAAAATCTACAAACTATCTGCTTTGGCTTGCCATTATTATTCCTGCTGGGAACACGATGGGTGGTGTCAATGTCATACATCGATACATCAGCTCCCGTTTCTTTAAAAATGTTTAGGCAAAGCTTGCTTATCGAGGCTGCGGATTCATCTTGCAGCCTCTCAGGCACTCCCACAATTTTTACATTATACTGGAAACTATACTCTTGAATTTCGTCAATAGCATTTCCAATAATATCTACCTTGGCTTTCAGCTCTTCGAGTTTGGTGCTTAGTCACTGGAGTTCGTCTTTGGCCATGCCGCTAAAGAGATGGAAGTCGTCCTATTTGTTGCTCAAGAACTCAGTGTACACATTGGGCACCTTCTCCGCTGGGCAGAACTTCTTCGCTTCTGTCGCTATGTCGCTGTATCAACTCCTTCAATCTAGCTACCTCGTCCGACATTGACGATAGTTGCGCTTTAAGTATGTTATTCTCCTTCTTCAAAGCCGCAACTGACCCAGGCATTGCACAGTGGTTAAACCAAAAAATAAGAAAAAAACCAAAGAATATAAAGAAACTTAGCAGAGCTCGAAAATCACAACCCTCTTGACCAACATCCTCCTCCAACCTCGAGCAGAATTCCAGCCGTGACGGGAAAAATATACTTACCGAATGTTCATTACAAAAGCTTAAATCAAATTGATTTCCTTCCTTCCAGTGAGGGAAAGGTGAGTAGAGAAGGATACTTATTATCCTACTATTAAGGCACCTTATATATTAAATTTCGTGTATTTCGTTTTTCATGGTTCGTCTAAATATTTTTACCGATGATGGATTTGAGCATGTAAAACTGAAACAATTTATGACTTCTGTTTTACAGGCAACTTCCGGTCTCAGTATTCGTTGTTTCGCAAGAACCGTTCGATTTTTATCACAAAATTACAGTTACGAACTTGTTACAATACCGTCAATTGGGGCTTCTGTCTTGAAACGATAACCTGTATGTGTGTGATGACTAACTCATCACGAGTTTTTCATTTTCCATTTGGTACGATTTGCGTGAGAACAAAGTTGATGAATAAGAAAAAAAGGTCTAAGTTGATCAGTGTCGTGCTCTTAATGAGGACATCGCAATCTACGGTTAATCCCTTTTAAGTATCCATCTAAATAATACGGAATTCAAATTATTGTAATAAACACGCGCACACGTCATATCAAGAGGGGCTCTCGCTTTGCCTGGTGTAAGTGATGATCGACAAATAAAACCGCTTTTAGGGAGAAGATAATGAAGCTTGACCTCTATTACGAAGGGGAAACCTTGGACCCATATAGAATTTTCCTAAAAATGTACAACATTGGTCATCTATTTGAGTTTATTCTCTGGCATATTGAAAGTAGTGCACCGTGGGATTAGCCCATTACCTATAGCGAACTTCGTTAGATACGGTTTGTTTACGCTCGAGGGACACCAAGATGGCGGATAGTAACCGTTGCTAAGGTATTGGTCAAGTGGGTGAAACCCAAGGATAGTGATAACAGTGCACAAGATTATCAACGGGAAGGTGTGACCTTCAAGCAAAATCATTGAATAATTCTAAAGAGAAGTGAAATATTTATAATGATTGACAGCCGGAAAAAATCTTTATCAGATGTGGGAAATCACTAAATTATATGAAACTGACAGACAAAATTTTGCTCTTTGAAAAATCCTTGATTTATTAAATATAGGTCAGTTGTTTGAACGGGCAGTCATGCGTCGTCAGTCATATCAGGTGGCCAATAAAATGTGCTGGTTATTTATCTCTTACGCTGAATCTGTTCAACTGTAGATTTAATAGTCACACTTGTCCTCGAGGCCGTAACTTTTTTTTTACCGATGATAGATTGGAGCATGTAAAAATGAAACAATTCACTTCTGTAGTACAGGAAACACCAGCGTCAGTATTTGTTGTTTTGGAAGAATCGTTGGATTTTTATCTCGAAATTACAGCTATAACTTGTTCGAGTATAATTGGAGTTTCTGTCTTGAAAAGGTAGGTTATACGTGCGTGATGACTAACTCTTCATGAGTTTTTCATTTTCCACTTGATTAAAAAAAAGCGTTTGGAATTGATTTATGTCGTACTGTTAAGAAAACATTGCAATCTAGCTTTATTCCCTTAGGTAGTAATCCATATCATACGGAATTCAAATCATTATAATGGACACGTGATATCAAGAGGGGATCTTGCTTGGCTTCATGTAAATGATGATCGAAAAACGAACCTCTTTTAGGGAGGGGAGGGAGAGGGGATTATGAACCTGGACCTCTGTTACGAAGAAGAAACCTTGGACCTGTAGGGAAATTTCCAAACATGTACAACATCGGTCATCTATTTTAATTTACATATTGCTTTTTATTCGGGAAATTAGCCAAACTATGAAATATTGAAAGTCCTATGGGGCCGAGGTTAGTAATTATGCTCGAAAATTTCGGGAACGAACTTCACTCGAAAAGCCTGCATCCTGAAGAAGTCGTGATTTTTTCTGAAATTTGTTTTCCTGAATCTCATTGAAACTTCCTTCAAAGAACGAGTCTTGCTTCCTTTTCACGTCAAGTACTCTTAGCTTGATGACTTGGAATTTACCGGAAGTTTCACTTTTCAATAATATTAGATAATTGGGGCGAGTGGATTTTTCTTAAGTGTGGGAGGGATGGAGTTTCATAGCAGCGTCTCACAAGGATTTAGGAACAACCTATAATGTATATGTTTTACTGTCATAACTTGTGGGGGAGCTGGTTACAAGCATCCGAGGATCCCTCTAATCCCCTCCCTCCCCCCCTAAAGTAGTCTGACTTGGTGAGTTGGTGACACCGTTGTTGCCAATGATTTGTGATAACTTGAAGGAAAAATGAAAACTGTAATCAAAGGTATTTCTATAAACAGTGAAATCAGGAACTGATATCTACCAGGTAACAGTTTACGGAATTAGCTCCTTTTTATCATAAATTGATACCGCGATGATGTACGGGCCGTTCTAACAAATACAAGAGAACTGGATTTGATTTGAAAATATGTCTCTAACACTTAACGGAAGATTGCGCCGAGCAAAAGCCTTGGTTTCCGCTTAACGCTATAAAATCCAGAATTTGAAATACTGCTGAATGCAAGAGATTTGACGTATTTCCCCGAAAGGAAAAGACTCATGAAAAAGGAAAATTTTGCCAATCATCAACGTGACCTCCAATGCTATTCCTAAATATCATAATGGCGGATGATGGTTTCGAGTAATATATTGTCCTCTGAGTCATAACCCCCCTCCCAAAAAAAAAAAAAAAAACTTTAACTAAACGGCTGGAAGGCCAAGTTCGTTGAGTTTGCCGACTCGTTCCACCATGATGCTGTTAAGCGGTGAAATTACCAGGACGCGTGTCTTAGAGATTTTTGCGAAACAAAACACCAGATGTCAGGCCGATAGCCAATCATATTTGCGTTATGATGCAACGCATAACTCAAGCTCTTAGGCTTAGTCCTTAGTCTCTTCTTTTCCATCAATTCTTTTTCGAAATACGGGCGAGTATCTTTTCAGCGAAAAATGATTGACTCCGAAAGACTTTGCTGGGTTGTTATAAATTATATCAATATTAATTCAACCTGTCTACTTTCAGTTTGATGGCGTGACAAGAAACAAGTAAAATAAGAGGGTCTCAACGGGGTTAACCGTCAACCGTCAAAAACGCAATATTTTTACCGTCAAATAAGCAAGCTGATGTTAGCCGTTAAATGTCTCAGATATCCTTAATTAAGAACCAAACGATTGCCTTATTTGGGGTCAAGTTCTTTTGTTTCTAAACAAAATTTTTGATAAATAACAAAAAAATCCATTTCTGTCAGTCCTTCAACTTCTATTCGCGAGTAAAGCTGGTGAGCGACAAAACTGACTTCCGGTGTGGAAACACTTTTGGTGTCGTAAAACGTTACTCATTTATTAATAAAAGGTGTTATGAATTAACAGTTCTTCGCAAACGCGTCGTTATGTATAATTACAACCAAATTCGCGCGTTTAGTTTGTTTTATAAACTACATTCCAACTATTGACCGTCAACCGTCAAAAGGGCTTATTTCCAACGTCAACTGTCAACTCGACCCTTCCCCCCTATTGAGACCCTCAAATAATATTTATGAATTTTCGACTCAGTCTTTTCCATAAACTTTTTCTTCGTTTTTCCAGGAAAAAGTTGACCTCCGCAGCAAGATCATATACAAGTGTCCTTTGCCTCCATCAAAATAAACAAGGAATGTTACAGACTTCAAAATGTAAGTTCCATCAATGGCTACGAGACTGTTTTACAAATCCAGGCAACATAGTATCATTTATAAGAATAACAACATTAACAAGATTGAATTCTCACTGTTCTCGCCTTTTTGAAAAGAAACAATGAATTCTTCCACTGAATAAGATAAGTAAAGAAATTTTAACAAACACTCCATGGAATACGATGAATATATGGATTTTATATATTTTGAACTGCTGTTATAGATACGTATGATGCACGATCCTCGCAGTAAAGAGCGCTATTTATGCAATAGCGAAAATCAGACCTGAAAAATATCAGGCCTGTACGGGATTCGAACCACTGACCTCTGCGATACTAGTGCAGCGCTCTACCAATTGAGCTAACAAGCCAACTGGGAGCAGGTCGTTAAGTTGATTCGTAATAAACCCGTGATAATAAATCAGATACGATGAATATATGAAGTTCACATATTTTGAACTGCAGTTATAGATACGTATGATGCACGATCCTCGCAGTAAATAGCGCTCTTTACTGCGAGGATCGTGGCAAAAGTGTATGTGGAGGGACTCCTTTCATTTGAACATTTCCAGTCTGTGTTCAAAAAGCAAACGTTAACAGGCGCGTAGCGTGGTCATTTTTTAAAGTACGCACAAGTACATATGATCTAGAAACCTAAGTAAACTGAGCGAAAAATACTGCGTTCTTTATTTCTTGTTCGAAATAGTTGTGTGAATACAAGCAAAGAAGCCCTTATTTTGCGGAAACTTGGCGCAAACACAACATTGTTTTCAAAATTTTCTGCTCACTTCAGGTACGCACGTGCGTATATGCGTATAGGACGCTACGCGCCTGGTTAAGAAAAATTTTTTGGCCAATAGGGTAAGGGTATGCACTTGGATTAGTATAGGGAGAGTGATGAGCCCACCGTTTCAAAGCATTCCACAGCCTCTGTCACTCTGGATTCTATATTATAACTAGACATGCAGTGGATGCACGCAATTTAATTCAACGTTACGAAGTATGGAGTGCCAAGCATAAATTGACTTAAACTAACTATTTTGCTATTTATACGGGGTAGTTGTGAACACAGCAGCCGCTCCTGAAATCACTTTATGCGGTGAAGAAAACTTGTACATCGAGTTACGCCGTGTAAGAGGAAGGCCTTAGGGACGGACCATTATTTTTCTGGAGGCTTGTTCGATAAATATTGAAAAAAATTGTTTGCAGGGTCTGAAAAGACGAAATAAATTGTTTGCAAACATGATAGGGTAAAAAAGAATGTTTGCAGAGAAGTCAGGTAAGATATTAAAAAATATTATTGCCAAAACTAAAACAAAAAATTAAGTAACAAATTGAAGCATTAGTATAAAATTTAACACAATTTGGGCACTATTTCCTGTCGTATGAAAAATTTTAAAAGGTGAGTGGAGCGTATATTGACAAAACAAGTGGCTATAGCACTATTGATTACGTTCTTCGTAAAGTAGTTCAATGAGCCAATGGTAATATTTAGCACAAAAAAAAATGGAAAAAAAAATTGCTAGCACGAAGATGATGTTGGAATAAAAATTATCATTATCATGGGAAAACTCTTTTTATTTGGCGGCGCCAAGAATAAAAATAAGGATAAGTTAGGTGAATATATAACCGTTTGGCTCGAGACAGAATATAATATTTAGAAAAATATATTGCTATAAAATCAGAGGATCAAAGAAATTTCAAAGAAAATTTTTGGGTGTACTAATTGACAAGAACTTAACCTGGAAGCCTCATATTGATCATATTGCTTCGAAGATTAGTAAAATAGTAGGCATAATTGTTAGGCTTAGACATCATGTATCTTTAAATACCCCTCTTCAAATTTACCGTTCGCTTATTTTTCCCCACACGCTCTACGGTATAGCTGCTTGGGGTCAGGCAGCTCAGAGTGATTTAAAGAAGATTCTCACCTTACAAAAGCGTGTACTCCGTCTGATTTTCTTTTCCAGCAAAATATCTCATGCTATCCCTCTTTTTATAACTTCGAGTATCCTACCTATTAGTATGCTCTATTTTGAAACCGTTTCTGCCATAATGCATGATGTTTCTACTAGCTCTACGCCAAGGAATATTCGTGAACTTTTTATCAATTCATCTGAAGTCCATATATATAATACGCAAAAAAAACAAAACAAAACAAAACAAAACAAAAAAAAGACCTGCAAACAGCAGAGTACAAATATCGCGAGATATTTGCACTCGTCTCGCGCGTTATTTGAACTCTACGAAGTACAGTTGGATAATAAAAGTAGATATTTTCTAAAGCAGCGTTCCCATTGTAATAATGAATTGAGGTAGAGCGAGGGTATGAGCAGAAAAATTGAAAACTGATACTTCTTTTCTTATGTATCTTTCAGCAGAAGCTAAATATGAGAGGCCTAAAGGCAAATGTCAAAAACGTAAGGCTCTTTTATCTTTGCCGTGGGCTGTGTAAGCTTTTTGCTGTTTTTATTATTATTTCATGGAACATTAAAAGCCAATTTACACAACCCGCATATAGCATTAGCTAATCTTGGCGGGTATTAGTAATAAATAAGAAAATACTACACATTGTCAGTAAGCTGAAGAGATTTCATTACTACTACGATATTACTACAGTTCTAAGCTATGCATTAGTTTACTACACTGTAAGCTAAAAGATACGTACAGTTGTCATACAATTAAATACAATAAAATTACTAGTAAGTTAAACAAGACATGATAATCAAATACAGGTAGAGCAGACTGGAAAGTAGAGAGGAGAGAATTGTGACATACGCCGGATGTGAGCGAAGTACAACAGTTATAATATTCGATAATCATTGGTATTGAATTTCAATATTAGTGAATGGGCGTCAATATACTAGTCCTCAATCCCAAGTATTTTCGTGAGTTTACCAAGCCAGGGTTTAGACAGTTCCATAACCTCGTACCAAACGTAGAGAAAGACTTAAATTTCACATGTAATCTAGATTTCTGTACATAAAAATTCTCTGTGGAAGAAAAACGCATATTATATGTATGGACTTCAGATGAATTAATAAAAAGTTCACGAATATTCCTTGGTGTAGAGCTAGTAGAAACATCATGCCTTATGGCGGAAACGGTTTCAAAATAAAGCATACTAATAGGTAGGATACTCGAAGTTATAAAAAAGGGATAGCATGAGATGTTTTGCTGGAAAAGAAAATCAGACGGAGTGCACGCTTTTGTAAGGTGAGAATCTTTTTTAAATCACTCTGAGCTGCCTGACCCCAAGCAGCTATACCGTAGAGCGTGTAGGGAAAAATCAGCGAACGGTAAATTTGTAAAGGTACATGATGTCTAAGCCTCACAATTATGCCTACTAATTTACTAATCTTCGAAGCAATATGATCAATATGAGGCCTCCAGCTTAAGTTCTTGTCAATTAGTACACCCAAAAATTTTACACAATCTTTGCATTCAAGAAGTGTGATTCAATTGTTGTTATTATCCGGAATTTTGATACATAGCTGATGATTTATTCTTTTCTGTGCTGGCCTGAAAACGAAAACTATGATTTCTTCGCGTTAATGGTTAGCTTATCAGCATTAAGCCAGTCACAAACATTTTTAGCTCATTATTAACCACGGTTTCCGGGGATTTCAAGTCCTTGTCAGCATATACCAGGTTTGTGTCATCAGCAAACAGATAAAAGCCAAGATTATTGTTACAGAGATAAATATCATTAACATAAATCAAGAAAAGTAAGGGGCCTAAAACAGACCCTTGCGGAACTCCAGTTACCGAGTTTTTCTTAGATGAAATATGGTCATTATCCTGAATACGCGTTGTTTGCGTTCTATTAGTCAGATACGACGAGAACCACAATACCTCTTATCCCATAATGGTGCAATTTATCAAGTAAAATAGTGTGATTGACAGTATCAAGCTTTTTTGAAATCGAGATAAATACCACACGTGAACATTTTTTTGTCCATATTAGTTTGTACTGTATTCACTATTTCCAAAATTGCATGCTGAGTGGAAAATTTCTCTCTGAAGCCATACTGGGCTTCAAATAATAGTTCATTATATTCGATGCATGATTTCAATCGGTTGTACATAATTTTTTCAAAGATTTTATTGAAGACGGAGAGTAGTGAAATAGGACAGTAGTTGCTAGGGTCGGTCTTATCGTCGCCCTTGTATACCGGGATAATTTTTGCATGTTTTAGCTTGGAAGGATATTTTCCACTTTGGACAGAGAGGTTGTTTTGCTCAGCTAGTGGTGAAGCGAGTATGCTCTTTGCACATTTCAAAACACGAATAGGGCATGAATATAGTCCATAAGCCTTGTTTGGTGGTAAAAACGAGATTTCTAGTTCGATATCTGATGAAATGACTGGTTCAAAGAAAAAGGAAGTGGTAAAATTGGTATTTGTTAAGTATCCGTTATAGTGACAATTACTATCTTGTACACTTGCCGCTAGCTTTTGGCCAAGCCTGATCTGAGGTGATGTGGAAGTATTTGGACAACTGGGCCCTACCTATTCTAGTACACTGAATTGCATGCGTCCGTGTTGAGGTTTTTTTATAATTCAGATCTGAATTGAAAAAGAAAGAAAATCCGAAATGACGTTCCCATCAACGGGATTTCTATTTGATAATTTGCAGGGGAAACGGATTCATGGAAAGTTTCCTTCCCTCCACGGGAAGTAATACCAAAGAGACGACCTAGAAAAGAGGTCACTTACAAGGTAAGACCTTTAGCAGTTCAAATATTCTGTTAATAAGGGACTCGGAGTTAATCATAACTGAGAGGGTGTTATTGCTTATTTAAAACAAAGGTAAAGAGAAAAACGTACCCCCAACTTAACATAGTTATAAAAAACTTACCCTAATTCCCAATTCATATGCTGTACAAAACCTGGCCCCTCCTCACACCCCAGTTTCATCTGAAGATTGCTCAGTCTTGGTTCACTCGTGGGTAGTGCATAACGCTTGGATATTTTTTTTTATTGTGTATGGTGTTAAGATGAACAGCGAAACTATGAAGCTATTGGGAAATCTTAAAAGTGTTTTTGGTAACATAACCTGGGATGGAATACGATTTAAAATCAGAGAAGCATCAAAGGAAATCCCTAAAATCCTATTCCATTTTAAATGGAGGGTGAACGGCGAAACATGCTAAGAAACCGGCAGCTTGGAAATTTTGGTTGTTTTGTGTTAAGAGCTACGATCATTTCTAAATTAAATGAAGATGGTTGATAATAAGTGTGTTTTGACTTTTTTGATAGTCATTTCGATGACATAGACCCAAGATAATTACCTAGGAGCGCGCAAGGAGCTGTCAATCTGTTCTGAAGGCCTCGGAGAAGCCCAGACTTCGGAATGAGTAAAATGTCCAGTCTTCAATATTTTGTGCTGTGAAGATGTAGAGACATTTTTCATGATATTTTCATATCTGGCATGAAGTCAAAGCATGTCGCCCCTTATAAGGTAATCCGGGATCTGGCAGCCACGATTCTCTTTCTTTAAAATCCAGCATCCGCGTCATACATCCGGGTAAACGGTATTCAGTGGGTTGGGTTGTCCTGGCGTATATGAAATAAGTAAGTAAGCAAGTAAGTATATTTATCTACGTTGAACACTAAAGAGCTTACAACAGAGCTCGCAAGAACGTGCACGTGCTAAATAAGGATGGAAGAGTTTTCAGAAAGACAAACTCCGAGCTCTATCATTCGAAGAGTTTTGGGAATAACATAGTAGGCAGAGAAGGCGAAATAATCCGACTGAACACAGGTATTTTCCCGAGCGTCTTAAAAACATCGGTATCAGGTGAAGTTGATTTACGATCATCTCAAAGTCGCGTTTTATCAGTGAAAAATCACCGTTAAATGGTTACTGAACAATTTTGAAAAACTTAAGCAAAATATTCTAGATATGAAAGTAGCTACCCCTTCAATGTATTTTCGTGCCCTAAGTGAAGAAAAATCCCAGAAATCTACATAAACAGGATCACGCAAAATGGCTCATTTCGCGTAAAAACATGTGAAAGTGACGGAGACGTAACACAAAGAAAACAAAAGAAAAAAAAACTTGAAGCAATAACTTAACCTTAACACGAGCTGGAGAGACAAAATAAAATTTTCATAAGTTTAAACATTGACGTAAATCCGGTATAGTGGGAAATCAAAATGGAGGTTGTACTTGAAAATCTACCCATAACAAACTTGAACTGTTCGCGAACAATGTGAACGCTATGAAAGAAATGGATCGCAATGAAAACGCTTCAGTACATAAATGATTCTTGATTTTTCTTAGGGCTAGGTTGTTAAAAATTTCCAATATATCACCACTGGTTTAAAATGAAATGGTATTTTCTGAGTGTTGGTCGCACTGAGAAAGTGTTACAGTAGTAACATACCTTAACAAAATGTTCACATTCTATCAAACTTGAGAGCCGGCTGCTCGCCGATGGGGTAATTACTCCCAAGTTATGAGATTAGAGTTTGTCAGAGAGAAGCAAAATGCACAATAGAATTTGGATCCGGTCATTTCATCGGCTATGAGCGATTCAAGACGACCCTTAAAGCGGTTCTAGATATGGTGCGAGCTAAGTTATGATTCACCATCCCATAATATTCCTTTGATTTTGTGATTTTGACTATAAGGCAATGTGCAGTGAATCCTTTTTTTCATAGTCTTTGGCTAACACTGCAAACTGAATCGCCGCCGCAGCAGCCATTTCATTTCACGCACGCGAATTGTAACGGGTACGTGAAGCAGGACACAGTAAGGTCGTCTTTTTATAGCAAAATCAGACATCAAGGGGAATAAAAGAGTGTAATTCAGCATTTTTATATTTCCCTCTATGATGCAAGCTTTGTGAGTCATGTTTGCGAAATAACGAAGACTGAAGAAGCCAATCAGTTGAGCGTTGAATTTACAAAATACTCAATATCTTTCTCCAGGAGAGCTTTTTTGATATTTAAAAACCTCCTTTAAACAATTACAAAGTACAATAATGAAAACACTTCACATTTATTATAAGACCGATTAATCACTGTCTGATTCAATGACATGGTTTTCGTCTTTTTTAAAATTGTTTATTATTTTTTATTTATTATAAACATTAAAACAATGCTGCAGAATGTTTTTGTTATTAACGATAGTACTTACAATACTACTAAATAGAAATTACCACTACTGAAACTTAGTACCACGTATATGAAAAATTATAAAGTTTGGCTATTATAGTACAAAGAAAAAGTACCATTAAGAACACTAAAAGTTTGATTAGAAACTCCATTCTGTAATAAAATTATTTTGATTCTCTGATATTATAGCAATATATTTTTCTATAGTTTGTCCCGAGCCAAACGAGTATATATTCATTTGACTTGACCTTATTCTTATTCTTGGTACTGACGAATAAAAAGAGTCAACCTATGATAATGGATGGTTTGGTGGCAAATGGTATCAAGAAAAGCGAAATATTCCATACAGAACTGCTATATTAGTCTTGTGAACTCGATTTGGAAGGTTTATTACGCACATGAAATTCACCCCATGCAAATGATAAAACCCTTAAATTGCACTGTTTAGGTATAGCTGCGTTAAGCCCTGTATAGTTGTGAAGAGCCCTTTATAGCTGTCTATAGCTGTGTATAGCCCTTTGAAGCTGTGTATGCCCATTTATAGCCCTGTATATAGCTGTGTATAGGCCTGTATAGCTATGTAAAACCGTTTATTGCTGCGTTTAGCCCAGTTTAGCTTTGTATAGCTATTCATAGACCTGTATAGCAGTGCATGGTTGTGTATATCCCTGTATAGCTGTATATAGCTGTGTTTAGCTGTATAACAACCCTGTAGCTCTGCATAGCTCTGTATAGCTCTCTAGAGCTCTGTATAGCCCTGTATACCTGTGTATAGCCCCGCATAGCTGTGTGTAGCCTTGTATAGCTGTTTATAGCTCTGTATAGCTGTGTATAGCTCTGTATAGCTCTGTATACTTGTGTACAGGCCTGTATAGCTGTGTGTAGCCCTGTATAGCTGTATATAGCCCTGTTTAGCTCTGTATAGCTGGGTATAGCCTTGGATAGCTGTGTAAAGCCCTGTACAGCAGTGTATAGCTGTGTATAGCCATGTATTGCTGTGTATAGCCCTTTATAGCTGCATATAGCCCTGTAGAGCAGTGTATAGCCCTGTATAGCTGTGTATAGCCCTGTATAGCTGTGTATATCTCTGTATAGTTGTGTATAGCCCTGTATAGCTATGTATAGCCCTGTATAGCTGTGTATAGCCCTATATAGCTGTGTATAACTGTGTATAGCAATATATAGCCCTCTGGAGCTGTGCTGTGTAAAGCCCTGTATAGCTGTGCATAGCGCACTATATATGCATTATTAACCAAGCGCAAGGTCGAGATAGCTGGATATTGGCTGAGTTCTTTTTTTGCATTTTTATGGACCTCGACTTCCTCTCAGTATAGCCCTGTATTTCTGTGTATAGCCCTGTATAGCTATGTATAGCCCTATATAGCTGTGTCATTAGCCCTCTATAGCTGTCTATAGCTCTGTATAGTTATGTACAACCCTTTATAGCTGTGTGTAGCCCTGTATCAGCCGTGTATAGCCCTGTATAGCTCTGTATAGCTCTGTATAGCCCTGTATAGCTGTGTATAGCTCTGTATAGCCCTGTATAGCTGTGTATAGCTCTGTATAGCCCTGTATAGCTGTGTATAGCCCTGCATAGCTGTGTATAGCCGCGAAAAGCCTCTACATATTGGCCGAGTTCTTATTTTGTTTTGCATTTTTATGGACCTCGAATTCTTGTCGGTCCGTAAAAATACGAAAAAAGAACGAGGCTAATATCTGGCCATCTTGACCGAACAAGCTTGGTGAATAAAGGATTTATTATATTGCAAAAAGATTTCGCTTTATTAAGAGTTAAGAGTGACCTGTTTACTTCGAGAGCCGGGAAAGAAAGCCAACTGTGTTTGTAGCACAACATACTCACGGAAGTCGTTTCTGTTTCCTTTTCTTGACTATCTTCTGCCACTTTTTTCGTTTCTATCGTCGAAATTGTCCAAGAATTACGAACTTAGTTCTAATTCAATTTTTCCATGCACGGGATCAAAGCAGGTAATCCCCACTCGGGCAGCCAATCAGAACACAGGATTCGCTTCATCTTGCCCGCGGGCGTTGCGAACGGTGTAATAAAGCCGTGTATAGCCCTGTACAGCTGTATATAGCCCTGTATAGCTGTACATAACTTTATATGTTGTATGTATATTAGGACATTATACAGTATATATTGGGACATAACAATTCTCTATACATGAAGTATCTATGAGCTAGAGGAGAGAGACTGCTAACAATACGAACTAAGGGCACTGAAGAGTGATTTCAACATGGCGGACGAAGAGCAACTCTAAACGACAGTAAACGTTTGGCAATAATTACAATGTGTGGTATTTGCTGTTGCCTCTTCTTGGATAATCACAGCTCTAGGAATCGTTACAAGGTTTTCATTTATCTGTTATCCTATCTTTACATTCCTTCATATTTTTTTTTTGTGAGAGGCAAGAGAACTCTGAGCACATGTTATTGTCCCAGAAGTGATTAACATGTAACTTCTCCCTTTAAAATCCAAACATGATCCATCAAACAGGTGATGAGAATACTCAATCTTATCAGGTAAATGTTTTAATCTTAGACGAACATCAAATTCTGGAAAGTAATTTACAAGAAAATTTGTAGCAGCTTGAGGGAACCGGAGAATTCACGATCATATCCTGGGAGTTAAAGGGCTTCCTAATTTTCTTTTAATTGTTGAGGTAGAGTTATGGTCCTCAATTTCTTAAATTTTCATCGCTACAATTGAGTTTTGTTTTGTTAAAAGGGGTGGCCTAAGATTCAGGGAAGTAAAAATTTCTTTATTCAATTTTTTTTTCAAGGTTATTTCAGATTCAATCCTTCCACATCTTCAAAGGAGAGGTCCAGATCATGCGGGAAAAACAGACTGTTCCATAACAAATGACACTGGAACAATCTGCTTGAGATTTGCTGCTACTGTACTTCATTTGAGAGGAACAAAGACACCCCAACCTTTAGAGGATGAATCTGGGAATGTTCTGTTGTGGAATGGAGAAATATTTGGTGGACTAGAGGTACATTTTTTTTCGTGTAACTTGAGAATTCCAACAGAAAAACAAAATGAATTGAATAATTTATTATAGCTGATGACAGTGTTGCAATGCAGCATTCCTTTACAAGTGCACTGAGTGTTCACAGTGTCAAAAGGTTGAAGTATTATATTTAGCATGTGGTGTTTAAGATTATAACAAACTACATAGGAAAAGTCAGACTTCCAAGAAGCACTGTTATCCACCAAGCTTACGATTCTAGGGAGGTATTTATCGAAAAATAATGTTGTAGTTAAAAACTAAACCCTACCATAACTTTTCAGGTAAAGGAAGATGCCAATGATACTCTTGTTTTGCTGAACAAGTTGTCTAACCATCCAGCAGATTTTCCTCCTTCTCAACACATTCTGTCTACAATGGCAAAGATACAAGGTCCCTGGGCATTTGTTTACTGGCAGGTACGGGCTTCATACAAGGAGATCAATAAATTATCTGGGTTAAAGGAGTATGGAACAATGTTGTGGTAGGATGATTGCCTAACCCTGTAACTCCCATGAGTGACCAATACAGATTTTGTCCTTACAATATTGATACAATATTAAGCAGACAAGTGATGAGAGTAAAAGAAAATATCAACTAGGGGATTATTAGTTGATCCAGTTCAAAATTCTCCAAAGTAACATCACAAGAGTGGTATGGCTGAGAGAAAGGAGAATTAGTGTTGATATCAGGGGTGTAAAAGGGTTGAGAAAAAGGAGAAATAATATCCTACATGTCTGAATGAAAAAGGAATACATGATAAAACAGCCCTGTATTTTGAAACATTTACCACTATTTAACTCAGATAAAAATATTTAAACTTTTGCACACAGGATAAGCTTATCTAAAAAGTAAAAGCTTGCGGCCAGACCTCTAGCCTTGATCACTATGTAGCCCTGCTGAAAGCGGTGAGGTTACCAAATGCTTATCTGGTGTAAAAAAGTTTAAATGTTTTTATTCTGATTCTTCCCCAGATAGATGAAATTCCAAGATTATACTATCTAACTCTGCAAACTATCTCACATTGATCAGGAGGTCGTTCTCTGCCAGAATCAAGGGACAGAACTTTTCTGTGTCAGTAGATGAACAAAAGTAATTTTTTTTTCAGTATATGCTTCCTGACTTCTAAGGTCATGGAAATTAACTAGTAAGAAAATTGTGTGTTGTAGCCAGAGGATTCTTAGATCACTGATGTGTAATAATTACTTTGAAAAGGTGACAAGGGTTGACTAACTCGTCCAAAAGAAGAGGCCATCATGATGAAAAGCTAAATTTTCTCAACTTATATTGTGAGGAAGCAGATGTATTTCTGTTTGTCTAATTCTGATAAAGAATCACTGTTTCCTATCACCAAAAATATGTAATGTAAATATGTATGCCTTTGTAGGCTACTCAACTAATTTATAAGGGAATGTGGAGTGGTTGGAAATGGGTGCGGGGAGGGAAAGAGTTTGAATAAGATCTTAGGAATTTTAAAGTTGACATTATGCCATGGACATTAGCTTCTAATCATACGATTTACTTCTTTGGTTTACAGAATTATCTCACTTTCTCTTTCTGGAATGTTTTATTTTTTTAGGTAAGCAAGCAGAAGCTATGGTTTGGCAGAGATTATTTTGGACGTCGCAGTCTCTTGTGGCATCTTCCTTCAAATCCAAATGATGTACTTGCAATAACCTCTGTGACTGAGAGAAACTCTGTGGCTGCTGGAACAGATTTGGTGAGCATTTTCCCTTGCTAATTGAACATACAGTGCTCAATCAGTAGCTCTATCACGGCTTCTTGCATAGTTCAAAAGTTGGAATTTTGTGATAAAAGCAGCTAGGCCATTTTTCACTTACCTTCCTGGCCAGGATACTCTAACAGTGTTTGTCTCTCTATGCCTAATAGAGGATAATTTGATTTTAATCAACTGAGTTGATGATGTGAATTAGCCACCGTCAAGATACTCTGAAGCTGACGTTTACGAGTGTTAGCCCTTTGCTCTGACAAATTGGAATTTTTCTATTCTTTTTTTTTTTGTAGTGTTTTGAAGAAATTCCAGCCGATGGCCTGTTTTGTTTGGATTTTGTGAGTTCTACAACCGAAGAAGACGAGAAACAATATTTCAGGATAAACAAGTATGAATGGACGAATCCTGGCGAGGAATTAGAAAGGGAAGGGCTTCTAAATTGTCCTGTTTCGCCTTTCAACAAACAAATGCCCACTGAACAAGACTTGAGAATCATTGAAGAAAATAGACGGAAGATAAATTCGCGTTTGATTATACAAGATGAAGTTAAAAAAGAACTGGAAGAACTGTCCATGAAGGAGAGCAAAGGAACGATTAAGGGAGAAAATTATGTAGAAAATGTTAACGAAGAACTTACTGAAGCTATCTCGCGTCTTGACAATGTGGAAACAAAAAACAAAACTGAAGGAATTACAATTGAACCAGGAGCCTCGAACGTGAAGTGTGATCACGAAATAACCGTGCGTGAAAAGTGTGTGCGTGACTGTACTCACGGTATGAACGCGAACGTTACTTCGTCAAATGGAACTTTATCAGATTCCTCTATAGGAGGTTATAGAAAGAATTCTTCGGAGAGTCCATGTAAATTCGATCCCAGTCATTATCCGGTTGGCTTTGGCTATACGGAAAACGAGGAAAAATTGTTTTCGGGAAAGTACTCCAAAGACGATACTAAAACTGATATAAACGAAGAAGGCACAAAGCTGTCTTCCAATCTGACAATCACCGAAGAATGCCGTCACTGCAATTTTTTACGAACTCGAAGCGAGTGTGATTCCTGTTTTAAAAAAACAAGAGACAAATTTATTGCAGTTCTTGGTAATGCTGTGAGGAAAAGAGTTTGGAATCTGCCGAGAAATTCAAGAGACAGGCATTTAGTGGCTTCTGTTTCTTTATCTGGGAGAATTGCGGAAGCAAGGAGTTTGGAAACTACAGAAATGCAAGATGCCCGTGTTGGAATATTGTTTTCGGGTGGAATTGATTCAATGATGCTAGCAGCTTTGGCGGATAGGTAAGTCGGCAAGAAAAGGAATAAACAATTAAACGAACTTAAGAACGAACGAAAAACCAAGCGAATTAATAAACTAACGAATGAATGAACCAACAAACGAAGGAACGAACTAACGAACGGACGAATGAGTGAATGGCAAACGAAGGACCGAACGAATAAACGAATGAACGAACAGATGAACGAACGGCAAACGAAGGACCGAACGAGTAAACGAATGAACGAAGGAATGGACGAATAGATGAACGAACGGCAAACGAAGGACCGAACGAATGAACGAATGAACGAAGGAATGAACGAACAGATGAACGAACGGCAAATTAAGGAACGAAGAAATAAACGAATGAACGAACAAACCATTAAACAAATGAGCGAGCAAATAAACAAGGGAGAAAACGAGATTAAAAACGATCAAACGAGTAAACAAGCAAATGAACAAACGAACAAACTGGTGAACACAAAAACGAACGAACAAACGAATGAACGAGCGATCTTACGGACGAGAAAATGAACGAACGAACGAGTAAACGGAAAATGAACTAACCAAGAAACGAAGGAGCGGAAGAACGAACAAACGAATAGGCCGACAAACGACCGAACGCGCCAACGAACAAACGACGCGAAGAGTAGGCGATCCGACGAACAATCAAACAGCCAAAGGAACAACAGACTCATAAATGAAGGAACAACCCGAGGAACGAACAAAAAAGGGATTGAGTAACGGGTAACTTTAGTTGGATATTAAGTAAAAACCTTTCATTTCTAGGTATGTGCCTGTTGAAGAAGCCATAGACCTTTTAAACGTCGCATTTGAGCAAAAAATTAATTCAAGCCAGCCTCAGAACAAGAATGCCAAAAAAGGAAAGTATACAAGAAAGAAAGCAACGGAAGTGAAATGCTCCAGAAATTTCAGCGTGCCAGACAGAATTACTGGAATATCGGGTTTGGAGGAATTGTGCCTGATCAACCCGTCAAGACAATGGAATTTTATTGAGGTATTGAATTTTTATTGAGGGTTTTAATTGTCACCTATTTATTCTTAAGACGCTCAAAATGTTTCGTTCAGTTTTGAGTTACTTCATAAATTGACCGACTTGTGAGAACTCGCTTCACTGAACAGAAAGCGCGCAGTTGTATTTGGTGATGTAAGCCAAGGTCCACTTTCCTTAGTCACATGCGGCGTTTATTTCCCGCCCTCATTGGTGGACTCGTATACTCACTGAGTTTTCATCGGTCAAACGTAGTGTTTCTTGTGATCGGCTTTCGGATTTTCTATGTTTGTGTTTTAACGTATCTATTTATATACTTATTAAATCGCTTTCACCATGATTTCAATGCTAAAATAAGACTAGGGAAAAAGAAAGAAAATTTTTGAACAGGTCACAAGACGAAGGACGAC
>NC_142529.1:9592116-9622116 GCF_964205215.1 Stylophora pistillata
CCAGACAGTTCGCCGGTACACGTTCACACTGTCACTCCTAGTTGGAGAGAGGCACAAGACCTATCAACCTCTAATCTGGAACTATCGAACTGGATTCTATTGGATGATTTGGTAATAAAAGTAAATCTTACATCGTCATCCGTACCATGGACCAAAAAACTTGCCTGGCTTCGACAGGTCAAATGGAACAACAGACATGTTCACAACGAGACACATCTTAAGTCTACAGTCGTGGCCCTCTCGAGCCGGATTTTCTCGCTCGGGTTTATCTTCTTGACTGGGTGATCGGTTCGTATACTCCTTTTGCTAGATCAAGTACCAAACAAAAGGCATACTTTTCTGCTAACTTTCTGTCGACTCGAACGAATTTTGCTGAGAACGGAACAGTTTTTGGTTTCGTTAATGTGATGAAAAATAAATCTTCTTAAACTGGCGGCACTTGAGTTGATAATCAAACACAACTGATGTCTCTTCGTCGCAACTAACGCATTCAATGATCATAATAAAATTGTTCTGTCAAATTTTGTTGATTCAATGTGTTTTATCACTGCCAGCATTATTTCATCTGCAGAAGCAAAGTCGCAGAATCGTCGATCCTTTGATTATTAGTCATGAACTTAAGACGACGATTGACCCGAGTCATCGCCGGAAGTAGAAACTATGACTTCTAGTAATCTCGTGGGGTGCTTTACCACTTAATGCTCGGATCCGTGCGACGACACTTTTGAATCTTACATGATCTGATTAGTAATTCTCCATTCTAGCTGCTTCACATTTTCTTATAGACCAGTTCAGAGAATTAGGTGTTATATCATGATCTAGCCTTCGAACAAGTCAGTGTTTCAATGCTCAGCACGGTTTTGCTTTGAGAAAAAATGAGAAGTTAAAGTTATCTTATAATCACTTTAAGCAAAGGGAAACTACAAGAAGTAATTGAGATATTACTTTTCCTCTCATTATCAATACATTATCCAGCAAACGAGGGATGAGAATACAAAATTCTATTAGCTGGATCGAGATGTAGAGCGCATTTCTATTGAGTATTGTAAAGCCGCCAAGACATGGGAAATCACAATAGTTGATCAGAGTCACGCAAAATGTTCTAAGGCGCCAATAAGAGCTACAAAGAAAAACAACCAGACTGCCAGAAGCGCGGTAAAGTACGAATGTTCAAGTCGCGATTGGTGTTTATTTTTTAATCTGATTGGTTGAGAAATTGAGTGGCGTGAGTTTCCTGGACCAATCACACGGCGAAATAAAGCACAGCCAAAGCAAACTGGATTACTATCGCCCGAAAAATTTGCTCTAACAAATCTCCTACATTTAGCAAAAGTATTAAGAATGCAGAACACCTTTTTAGATCTTTCAATTAATTACAATAACTGTGATTTTAGTCCTAAAGCATTTTTTGTTTAGAAATATCAACTACTTTCTTGTGCCATTATTAACAATCTCACCCACACCACGCTGGCTTTGTAATTTATTTTCTCTACCCTTGTCCGTCAAAGATTCCTATCATTAATATTGATAACAGCATAAGTTAAACTACCTGCTTGACAATTTAAACATTTCTGTCAAAAAGTGCAGATTCTTTGACAGGTCCACTGAAGGTGATTCAATTATGCACAAGGCTGGAGTTTTAAAGCGAGTTGATGCCCAAAAAACCGCCACAAATCTTGCAAGGTAAGAGAAAAGCTGTGATTTGTGAATTACTCTTTTTATATAAACGGTGTGATGTTATAACTGGTGATATGGGGTTGTTATTAGTTACGCAGATGAGAAATTGCCGTTAAGTATCTATTCTGAACTTTTTTACCTAGAGCGTCAAATGTCTTCCTTGTTCTCGATCAACTGAAGACTCATATTTATCCATTTTCGTCCAAAGATAAGATAATCTTCAAGATAATTGAACGAGATTGTATGGGTATGTTTGACGTTGTGTAGCAAATCTTTAAGTCTGATTGAGGTATTTTTACAAACTCAAAAAGAGGTACTGAATTAAAAAGATCTTGCATTTAAAAAAAATTCTCCCAATTTGAGACTTCCATTCGTTCAAGATGAGAGTTGAATTTATTGAATTTCGCCAATGAAAAACACTGATACAGAAAGATAAGGCCTCGTTTGAATTAAATTTCTACACAAACCTTGTGGCAAAAAGTAGCTTTGGACATAAATAATTTATCTCCAAAGCTAATTTATAATTTGAATCAACAATGGAACAGAAAACTGTTTAAATTCTGATCTTGGTAAAACGGTTCCGACTCTTCGCTTCTGAGTCACGATTCTGCTTGACTGCGTCGCAATATTTTTAGACGCATATTTAGTTTTGATATATTTCTGAGTTCTACCTGCAGAATGACAAAGAATCAAATTTAGTGTTAGTTTATTAATTCTTTTACCAGGTGACAAAAGAGTGATTTCTCAATTATGACAACAAAACCCCGAGTAAACCAAATCGAAAACACGGTGTTTAAGATAAATGATGCGGTCGACTCATGCCATTAGAACGGGACAGACCGCAATAACACGACGAGATATTCTATTTCATCTGAGAAGGAATTATTAATTTTATTCTAGTTAGCACGATTACAAGTACAGGGTTCTTAGGGCATGGAAAACCTTTGTGAGGCATTTATTATAAAGTTACCTGAGATTATAATTACATCCATTGGGTTTTATCCTATTAACTCCAGGAAAAATGGTTTTAAGGTCATTTTAGTTGAAAGAATCGATCAGATTATATCGTCTTTTTTTTAAAGAACTAATTACCAGGCTTAAATATGATTTTAGAAGTTTACGGAGTTGACGGAACAGAAGAAATATACCATAAAGCGACTCACGTGAAATTTTTTACGCTGCAAGTGTTTCCTATTAAGTTCGTCTTTTCCGTTTGAAACGAATGGCACACTGGAATTTCTTCCCTGCTTGTTTAAAGCTGACTAAAAGGCTGTGCTTGTTTTCAGGCAGCTTTTATCTACCGCCGTTTTGGTAACAAAAGGGCTCATGAATTCAAATGTATAGTGTCTTACTTCACGCCAAATATTAATGATATAGTTTTCTATTGCTTTTTTACGTAGATGGCCGTAAGAAACTCACTCTCTCCAACCAGTACCTGATCGTTATGTTATGAATTTCAAAGCAGGTAGTTTCGCAATGTTTCTGCTAAACACAAACTATTATTTTAGGAGAGGTATCGGTTTCCCAACATTTTTCGTTAGAACTTTTTGTTTTGACTACTTCTGTTTGAAATTTTACTCTGTTCGAGTTCAGTTGTTTAATTTAAAGACAGTCTTCAAATTTTCAAAACATATTTTTGTCCCTCTAAATATTTCGTTTTTAGGTGAAAACAGTAAATGAGTAATCTTGTGCTACTTTTTGGGAATACAGCCGTGTTGCGAGACTCGTTAAGACTCGTTGTCCTTAGTGACAAGTTTATCTTCATCTATTTTACGAGACTGATATTTTTGCAATCTCATTAATGTACATACGTCGGTATGCTAATAATGTCGTTACCAATACCAAGAAAAAATATAGTCAAACAACCTGCTTGTCAAGTCAGATTCTCCTGTCAAAAACTGGGAATTTTATGATAATCTACGAGAGGATACCTCAGTTGTGTACGATGGAGAGCTTTTAAGACGCTCAATGATACTAAATGTAATAGCCAAAGGGCCCCATAAGGCCCTCCCTCGCAGCCAAAGACTCGGTCCACTTTTCGATGTGCTGCGACAATCTTATAATAAGAGTTCTGATCATGGTTGAGCAAGAATAAATTACAAACTTTAAATCTAATTTTTTTACGAAATTGTTAGAATGGACGATTCGGGAAAAGTGTTCGAGGCGCTGTACCATTACAACAGACGTCCGGGTAGAAACGTTTGCACTTACACAGAAACTTTTTGAAGTTCCATTCAAGATTGGTACATTTGAAAGCAACTTTGTGGAAATGCAAAACAGGAAGATATCTTTCTTTCTTATTGAAATATTATTATTTTTCAGAAAAAGCTAGCCAAATTTTATTTTTATTGACAGTTTTATTGACTTATTTTTTGTAATGAGACTGCTTCTAAATTTGGTGAAATCCTTACGGGTCCCTTAATTGCGTGCAAACTACATTTGCCTTCGGCGATTTTTTTTGAACTCTAAACTCTTTGAGAAATGTTGTGTCTTTGCAGGTAATGATTTGTACCAAACCTAAAGGTGTAAGGTATCTATCCCACAAAAATGTTCCATTAGCGTTAAGCGTGTTTTATTTATCTGAGATATAAAACCATCGGCCAAGATAAAGTACAAGTTTGGTTCATAAAATGTCTACGGTTTGTTTCTCGTATTTATGAGCCAAAGTTTCGGATATGTGCATCAAACTGAAAATGCATTAGTCAGAAATTTTAAATGTTTCAGATAACTTCCAAGTTTCCTTGATCATACAGAGAGGGATTAAATAGTGTAGATAAGTTACGAGAGGTAGCTGTATCTTTTCATATATGACAAACTGAATAGAATATATTTTTATCACAGTATTGACTGGTGCTGAGAGATTCGTAATTAGAACATTATATGAAATCGCAAAGTTGTTACTTCTTAAGTCACCTTTTACAAGGGGATAGAAATTTTGATAAGGAACCCTGTGTTCGAATTCCTCTAACAGAAACTCACCCATTCTAAGAATTTCCGCTTTTTATATTAGCTTTTTTTTTTTAAATAGCTGTTTATTTTGTTTATGATTTTTGAAGAGTTAACAATCATATTTGCCCTCAGGGAATTTCGTTCCTTTAATTTTCAAGTTTTGGATCATTTGGGAGTATATTGCCATCGCTGGGAAAACTAAAAATCTTATTGACGTTTACTGTAAACACACTGAGATGTGTCATAAAGTAGTTTGCCATAAGTCATATCTACCGAAATATTTCAACAATTAGAGTGACGATATACTGGTAAAGTTGACACTGATAGTAATTATAACAGCATCATAGATATGGACCGTTCAGACTTTGCAAACTTGAATCCAGATTCATCTCAGTTATTAACACAGGTTGGACCTTTTCTCGGTCTCTAGTTCACGCGGTATTTGCACGGCCGTGTTGGTATTGTGCAGCATTTCCTTGCCCTTGGCGGTCTATACCAAGTACTGACATCATGAATATTGCAAACAGTATAAGTTAAACTACCTGCTTGACAAATTAAACAATTCTGGCAAAAAGTGCAGATTCTATGACATTTCGACTTGAGATAATCCAATTATGCAGAGGACAGTATTTTGGGGTTTTAATCCAGAGGATGCACCCATGATATATACTCAAAAGTAAGAAACAGTATATTGTTTTAAGGCATCATGTTTGATTAGTTGGTGTAAATCCCTCTACGTTACGAACTATGAGGTAAACTTGTTGTAGTCATATCACAAAATAATATGAAGCCGCAAAGTTTCTTTTATTAGCTTTTGAACAGAAATCAGTCCTGTTATTTTAAAGGAAGTTTCTTGATCCAAGAACTGTTTAAAGCACCTGTATTTTGGCGAAGAAATATAAGTTCATCTGAAACTCGTTTTTTATTTGTCGTTTGCGGGGGAAGGTAATGAAATGAAAGTTTTCGAAACCGTTTCTGTCAGTGAAAACGTGGAAGCGAAGTCAGTTTTAACGAGCACAGATGATAGATAATGAAAACCTGTGTGGCTGAAAAAAGTTAAAAACGATCACTGTTTTTGGATATAGTTTTGTAAAAAAAGAAACAGAAAGCTTTACGAAACTGCGGTAAAAGTAGGTTGAGGTGCTTAATTATTTATAAATAGCCTGCAGAAAGTGTTGTAAACAAAACCCTAGAAATTTAAAACCATGTCAAAATTGAGTAAATTAGATTCATAAGGAAAGGTGTTAACTTCTTTTCAGACCGTTTTATAGTGGTCAAGATTGTGGTTCTTTTAAAAGATAACATCTTTGATGTATGTTATCTTTTGTGGCTCATTGACTGACCATAACTTTAAGCACACAGACACTCGCGAAATTCACTTCGGAGAAATTTCATTATTATTCCAGCAGCAAGCTCGAAGATAATCTATTATTGAAAATAACTGCTGGCGTTTTATCTCAATTATTATTTCTATTAACGTTTGGAGTGTGTTCAAGATTGTTAGCGAGCTAGAGAATATCCCTTCTATTGCACTATTTACCGAAAAAATTATACGACAATAATTTCCAACAAGGAAAATTTACGCTTTTTACTTGACTCAAAAGTATTTCGATGAAGTAATTCAAAACTAATAAATTTTTTTTATTTGTATCAAACCGTAAATTCTCTAGACCATATCCCATGGATTTTCACGCATGCAAATTTTTTTATTTGTATCAAACCGTAAATTCTCTAGACCATATCCCTTAGATTTTCCCGCATGCAAGTTTTGAGAATATTTTAAAGAACACTTCGATATCGAAACATCTTCTCATGATCAAAATTGTAGACTCAAAGAGGATTTCCTCGTTGTGTCGTTTGAATGCTCAATGACGAAAACAAATTTCTTCTATGGATATCAAATTTTAGTTGCAATGAATTGTGCTTCCTTAAGACATTCTTTTCAAATGTTTCAATCATTTTCTGTAAACTTTAAACCGGGATGAAATGACCAGTTTGTCAGACATTTTTTAGTTGAGATTAACTAAACATTTCTTTCACATTGTTTCGTGTTTATTCTGCGTAATGTTATGTGGTATTGCGTCAACGTTGTGTTAGGTTGCTATAGCTGGTCGGACTCAGTTTTTCGTCAGAATAAAAGCTAGTCTGGTATAAAACTCAGATGCACTGCCTTTTGCAGCGCATAGACGTAGCTCTTTGTGGTACATTTTCTTTATGCCCTTTAACTAAAGGTGTTTTCAATTCTCAGTCATTACAAGAAAATGTAAGAAACTCCATGTGAAAGCTGGCATGGCACTGTTTGACAGTAAGAGTGAAGAGGCAAGTCCAGGCCGAGAAGATGGACTTTTTTCACATTTTTCTAAACCATGCTGTTCTTTGACTTCAAATTCTAGGGGATGTTTTCTTTTTTGAACGAATAAGTCTTACATTGTGCTCTTTCGATATTCAGATCAATCTCTGATGTTTTCAGGCCACTTCATCTTTTAAGCCAACTTTCTTATGACTTCAAATGCAGGAAAATTTTTTTTTTTAACCAATATTTATTTGGTTTATTCGTCCTTATCCGTGAAGACTAGAATATCTATCCATTTCTTGATATTATAAAAAGGTAGCAAATTCTCCTCTTATTTTAAGACCATGAGTATTGGTCCGGCCGGGGCTCGAACCCTCGACCTCACGCACAACACAATCCGGCGCTCTAACCAGATATCTCCCGACCACACTGATATGGTATTTATAGCCTGCCCTTGGCGGTCAGTTTTCCAATAGGGTCCTGATGAATATTAATAACGGTATAAGTTAAAGTACCTGCTTTACAAATTAAAATTTTCTGTCAATGAGTGCAGATTTTTCTTTGACAGTTTGACAAAACGTTGAATTATGCACATTTAGTCAATGAAATTGAACCTCGAAAGTGGAGAATCGAGGAAAAAGAATGTGAACTGGTAACGATGTGTTAGTAAGGTTGTCTGAATTACGAGAAAGAGTTAATGATATTTTGTTGTGTTCAAACTTGATAAATTTATTTTAAAAAAAGAATAAAGTATTTCACAGTCACTAAATACCAGTCAATGTAATGCAAGGAAAAAAAAAGCCTTTCTGATTGATACCATTTTTTTTTTTTTTCGCAAGAAAGTTGGCCCTTTTCATCACGCAGGATAATTATTCATTTAAATTTTTCACAAAATTTTTTTCTATAAGTTTTGCGTCACTCGGAAGAAGTGACTTTTTTGTTAAAATAATGGCTAGCGCGAACTATTTAGCAGTTGAAGTGTCTAAATTTTATGATATAATTCTTAATAGTTTTTGCGATAAAAGTAACACCACTCTGAATCATTTATCGGTCCGGAACACCCGGTATCTGCGGTGTATAATCAAAACCCTGAAAATTTCCAAGTGCAAAATTGTTTAAATAAGAAGCGTGGGAGGATATTCACAAAATAAAGTTAATTGCTGCGAAATGGGTTGGCTTTGCCTTAAAAGTGGATATCTAGTTATAAGTTTGTAGTCTTAAGGTGTAGAAATCGGAAGTAATTCCTCCCCTTGAACGTCAGACTAGCAGTTTTTCTGCGTTTGTACTATTATTTGACAGGTGGCGAATGCTTGATTAGGTTTAATTAATACAACAAAGCTCCAAATAACCCAAAACCAAAAGCAAGGCCCCGTACTTATTTATAGGTTCGTGTCTTTCGTGGTCAGAAATTGGCCTGAACGCAAGAGCATGGTTCGTAATTCGTTTCTGGTTTAGGTCTTGTAGAATTTGAAGATTGAATCGTCAAACGTTTGACTCTAGACTCGGGCTGATTTTTATCTTAATTTTGAGGGTAAGTTAGTTTTGTGATTGGATCTTGGTTTTGTATCATATATTTTCTTTTACAAATAGTTTTACTTTTAGGGGGGAAAAACTGGTAGGGAAATTATTGAATCTTGTCAGTTATCGTGGGAGTGTTCTGGTCTTCACTGCAGATACAAGAAATTTCAAGGTTCGCTGACATTTAAATGGAATTCCTATAGAAACAAGAAACTGCGTTCATTTTCTCTCTCTTCCGCGTTTATTTTCGTATAGAGATCATTGTAGAAAATAAATTCTGAATTCGGTCGTGAAATTTTTTGACGTTTAACTATGAGGGAAATTCCATCACTTAATTCTGGTCGAGAATATTTTGGGTTGCTATTTATTCTAGTAGCTAAACAGAGATGTGCAAGGATATTTTTCGACTATTTTCCTTTTTTTACTTGAGCTTGTTTTCTTTGGAACAATAATGGAGGTTCGTGGGTCTATGTCAGACAAGACCCAAAATTTCAACTCGTCACTGAAGTTCAAGTTGACAAAATATTTCCACTTTAAAAGTCCGTATATAAAAAAAAAATCAATTTTGGCCGTACTTGTCATTCTACAGCTAAATCATATGACATCCAAAGTTAAGTTGATATCAATAATTTTTGGTATCATGTATTTCCCTAAAATTGGCATATATTCAGTTGCAGGCTGTTGATGTGCAGGTTTTGATGTCGGATTGATCTTGACAATTTTATTTTGCCCCTTACTGAAGTGAAAACAAAATAAGGGCAATTTTTTGTTTCGTTCTTTTATAGCTTTTTGTAAGCATCACTCTAAAATGGAACACGGTTGCCCTAGGTTGAATAGTTTCTCCATAGTTTTAAGACTCCGAGTGAAGTATTTTGGTCAATAACATAATTTCTGTTGGTTTCAAAACTTTTTTTTCTTTTTTGATGGAGTTTGTGCCAGTTTCATAAATTACGTTTTGGTTGATTCGCTTATGATTTAAGATTCTTTAGCAAGAGAGTGTGAACGACGTCTCTTTCCATCCACAAAATACAAACCAGCTTTATTCACACTTTGACTTTAACATAGCGTCAAAGGGAAAAACTTCTCGGTATTTCCTTCCCATTCCATTCCATTAGCAAGAAAAAAACTTACTATACTTTCATATCTTTTCTTTACATTTCCAACCTAAAGACTTGTTTGTAGTATCCTCACAGACCATATTGCCCATGCTGATATTAGCTTATCTCCTTGCCCTTGGTGGTCCATATCGGAGGTATTCTCATCATTAATATTGATAACAACCCAAGTTAAACTACCTGCTTAACAAATTAAACATTTCTGTCAAAAAGTGTAGATTTTATGACAGCTTAACTCGATATTATTCAATTATGCACAAGACAGATTTTTGGGGATAGCTTGGGGCAAGTATTCCACTAAGGTAATAAGTATTTTTGATTGTATAATTTGAAGAATTTCAGAAATAGTTTTTCGATAGGTATGTCGTAATAAGGGGAATTTTTGTTGATACTTCAGCTGAAAATAAAATAAACAATCATTCCAAGAGCATAACCAATGAACAAAGTGTTTTTGCCTTTTAAGATGAAAAATTTACTTTACACCGAGCTTAACCCGTTTCGATACAATCAATCTGTGTATACTTCAACAATGATTGTTGTACGAAAGCTTCGTTTGTAAACAAGTTTTAACTCTCATGAAACAAAGGAAAATAGATATGTTTTCTTTGATCCAAACAGGTGAACGTGATTTTTAATTGTTAAACCACTTTTCAAGAAGGTATTTAGCCAAATTTGAACGTGTTAAACTCCTAGTTGTTTTTCAATTATTTCGCACAAACACAAATGCATTAAAACTCATGTTTTGGACAATATATATTGCTTAACAAACCGTGCGGTAAAAAGTATCCCTTTTCTGAATAATTTAACAGATTGCCTGCTAAGTGTTGAAAACAAACCCTTAGATATCGTAAACATCGACGAAAACCAAGAAAATTGGATTCACGATTGGGGCATTAAGCAATTCGTTTACCTGACGCGCTTTGTTTGCGATGGGCAAGTCGCTAACATTGTATATTTCGGTACCTAAGCAAAACCGTCGAGCGTTAAACTTGGACTGTTATACCAAGGTAACTTTTTTAGGTGAAACTGAAGTAAGTTAAATTCCATAACTATGACAGCAAAACCCCAAAGTAAATATAGATAAAAGGTAAGACTCAAAATGTTTCATTATTCTAGTTCGTGGGCAAACAAATTTGATATCTCAAAGTTGCACAACGAGCTAGGACAGTCTAAGAGTTTTTGTGGACATTGCTGGAATTGCATTCATTCACCTATATAACCAGCCTTCTCATTTTTCACTTGTTAATCATACCCCGATAATAGACAAAATATGAAAATTGCAGAGGTTCAACCTATAATTAAGAACCAAGTCATCAACATAAGACTTGAATAAAACCAGTTCAAAATCCCGTATATTTTTACCCTACCAATTTTTTTGACGTGCTTGATTCTCAGACAGTCGTTTAACCCCTTTTGACAATAAAATTACTCCAAGCAGTATATTGCATGCGTTCACCGAACTTTTGCCTTTTTAAAGTGATATTTGTTTTCAAACTGGTTGAAGTGGTAGTGACAGTTAGACACTGAAATATTGCAGTGAGTTATTCAAAACAATTGCGCAAATTCCATTGATTTCATTTAAACGGGTAGTAAAAATTTTAAATGTTTGTCATTGTATTAAAAAAGGATCCCAACGTGCGCTTTTCAGAGGAGAGAGGCAATAATTCCTTCAAAGCATATATTTCGGTGTTTCTAACTTCGCTTTTCTTTTTCAGAGAAGCCATGAGCAAAGTTCAGCCTTTAACGGAACGTAAACCAGAAGGGCCTGGATCCAAGAGGCCGCCATTCACCTGGGAGGAGATTTGTATGTATTTGTATGGACATACGCCTATGGAGCCTGCAATCACTGAAGACCAGCGGAAAAATGTCAAAAGAGAAGAAAACGGCCCAGGTAATAATTTGAGAAGTATTTCTTCTGATTAGTTTTACTGCTATCAAAAATTTGTCAATTTTTTTCTTATGAATCTTTGTATCCGTACTAAGAACGTAAGAAAAAGCGATGTTCTCTGCCAAGCCCATCCATGATGTTCCCGGATGAAGTGAAACTCTGCAAGTCAAGCGTTCCCGGAGCGGAGTTTGGAGTGTGCGCAGCACAGCCCATTCCTCCCGGAACATGGATCGGTCCGTATGAAGGCCAGGTTGTTAGGTGCGATGAACTGCGAGAGGGAGTGCATAATAGTTATATGTGGGAGGTAAGAGGACACTTTTTTTTTCAGCGTAAAATATTTTTGTTTGATTTACTGCGATCTGTTAACAATTGATGAGCCATACCACACAAAAAAAAATTTCGTTTGTTGAGTCAAACTGGCAAAAATGATTGGGAGTGCAATTGCGTTCACAAATAGAACTGTGGGGCGGCGTCCTACTTAGGTAAAGTAATACCGTTCCCAGGTTCTCGCCTCTTTTATCCCCAGGCAGTGGGAGATACCTTTAACGAGTCGTAAATGGTGACAAGATCTTTTCGTATGATGGTTCTTAAACAGCATCTAACGGGAAATTTAGGGGTATGACAAAAATTTTTGTCATTCTAAATGGTCAAGTCCCCATGACAGGAAAAGAGAGTCACCTAAAACCTAAGGCCTCCCGGCTCCCCTCCCCCACCCCTCCCCCCTCCTTGCTGTACCCTTAAGTTGTTGTGTTGAACACCTTTTTTTTTTTTTTTCTTTCTACCAACGTAATAGATTTACAAAGACGGAAAGTTCAGTCATTTTATCGATGGATGTGAAGAATACTTGTCCAGTTGGATGAGGTTCATTCAGTGCGCACGGTACAAAGAAGAGCAGAATATGACAGTGTTTCAGTACTGCGGGAATATATATTACCGGGCCTTCAGGCACATTCCGGCTGGGCGGGAACTACTGGTGTGGTACGACGAACAATACTCCGAGTTCATTGATGTCCCAGCGTTGATGAAAGCAAGAATTATTAAGGGTAAGAGGAGCCTACGGAGCAGGAATCATTTTAACACATTTTTCAGGCGAGAAAAGTTTAAAAATCACTTCCCGGAGGCAAGTGATTTACAAGCCTTTCGAGGTTTTCCCAACAACCCAAGTAGTGAATCGATAGAAAAAGCGCTCCGTTACTGGTGCAATGACTGATGGTTTATTCACCAATCAGGGCGCTTGGGGTACCTCAGTTATTTCATGATAGTTATTTCATGCATGTAATTTTTTTCATAATAGCTATTTCACAATTTCATAAGCTATAATTACAACTTTTTAAATTTTTTATGGTGGTAGAACTGATAGGTTTTTGACCAATCAGGGTGCTCGTAGTATCTCAGTTATTTTATAAATGTGTCATCTCTCTTTCGACAGCATAGACTAAATAATAGGGACTTTAAATAATAAATAATAAATAATAATAGGGACTAAATATTAGGGACTTTAAGCAGTCAGGGCGGCAACGCCACATAAGACGTCGATTAAAAAATGAGTTTCTACTTTTAGTTAGAATTTCGAAAATGGCTGTATGTGTTTACCGTCTCATAGGGCGCCAGACCTCAAACTCAACATAACGCATAAAAGTAGCGTTGAGTTCTAGATGTAAATTAAAATAATTTCCCGCTGTGGTTTCGCTTCGCAGACGACGCAAATTTTGGTGAGTTCACGTTGTTTTTTTGCAAAGGACGGCTACGAAATGTACAAAGTTTTAAAACGCACGTGCTGGGCTATTGTTTTGCCAGTTAGATCTATTGTTTTTCCACGATCTCGTTGCCGTAGCCGTCGTGGTTTGCTTAAAGTCCCTATTGTTTTCTTGCGGTTCCGGATAACCTACCGACCAGTGGTGGCGTTTATGCAATCCTTGAAAACTGTTATCATCCTTATATCTATTTTAGAGCACACAGTCCAATGGAAGCCCCCAGGAATCGAAGAGGAGTCATTTTTTGAAGATATACGTGACCAGGTAGATGAAAGATAAGATACAAGAAAAATGCCTATTTTCCCCCTCCCTTACGGATTCTTCTAGATTATTTGAGTACCGCTGGCTAAGGGGAAAAATCGTTTCTTTTACCAAAGGAAATCATATTCCTCAGCACTCATTCGTCGCTTTGATTTAAGCTCGTGCTTTGACAACGGAGAAATTACGGAGATGGGGAAGACCTGGGGAGGCATCAAGCTCATGGTAAAGGACCGGAAGATGTGGAGGGAGCAGGTTGCTGCTCTACATGCCATTTAGGCGTAAAGGGTGAATGAGTGAGTGCGTTTAACAACGCTTCTTTTTGTTCTCCCAAAGGAGTTTGATGACCACGAAAGGCCCCTGGACCCTTTTGGATTGGGCCTGAAAGATCACGGAGAGCCACATATTTGGAGATGCGGTCAGTGCACGCAAACGTTTTCACAAAGGGTTCTTCTTCAGATGCACGTGTGCCCACAGGTAAGCTCTAAGGTATCAACGATAGTGTTCCGCTTTGTGGTGAACGTAGAGAGGTGATTGGTTCGCGAAATCTCTACTATTAGTCAGTATATCTAAGTTTGAACTTAGCCGGCAAATGATTATGACATACGCCGTAAAGCTAAAATGATTATTTAGTGAAGTGATGATGTGAAGGTGTGGTCTGATCGCCCGGGTGAGTATCGTCCTGAGAAGGACTGTTGTCGGTGGTAGTGACTGAGTCAAGTGACTCTGATGATGACTTCCGCACAGGTTGTCGAAACGTCAGTCACTACCACTGACAACAGTCCTTCTCAGGACTACACTCACCCGGACGATCAGACTACACCTTCACATGTTACCCCCGGGTTCAAGCCATTTACTGCATGAAGTGATGATGTTGTTGAGTTCCTTTTTTTTAGTGGGGGTGGGGGGGTGGGGAGGGGGTTGGGGAGAAAGTTTCCACGCAGAAAGATGGAAATATTTATTACTATCAAAATAAACTCACTGATACCTTGTGAACTCTTTGTCCCGTTTAGTCACCAGATCGCCCCTACCAGTGCGGGCACTGCCCTTCATCGTTTCCAGGCCCAGCAGAGTTGAGGGAACACGTTGTCATCCACATAAACGAGAAACCATTTAAATGCGGATTCTGTGGTCGCTCATTCGCCGGTGCAACGACACTAAACAATCACATTCGCACGCACACGGGAGAGAAACCATTTAAATGCGAAAAATGTCATATGACGTTCTCGCAATCAACGCAGCTGAGCCGCCATCAGAAGTCCCCGGAAGAGTGCCAAGGGGATCCAAAGGAGAGAAAGTGAACCAAAAACTTCCACCAGCATTTTGGACAGGAAATTTGAAAGCGAAGCTATTTTTATGGTCTTCTTTTCACATAAACCACACTAAAATAAAATTCTTTAGGACTGAGCGTTTTATTATAAAGAGGGAAGGGTGGGAGGGTAAATTGAGGTCACCAAACCTCAGGGAAGGTATCTTACAACTTGAAGAAAATCACTCTCGTTTGTAGAATGAGATTTTAAGAAAGAAAGCACGGCTAATCACCCCCCTTTTCACTGCCCCATTCCCACACGACAGAAGTGAAATGATTCGTCAACTCATTGCAAGTGACTAAGTCTTAGATGTTTAGCATTTCTTTCGTATTGCAAAGTTCTTCAAATAAAAAAAAAATTCCAAGTCTCTATTTTATTGCAATGCTTAACTATTGAAAATGAACGAAATAACCAAAGGCTGAACAAAGTTGTAAGTTTATGTGGTAATTGACAAAGATCTCTTAGGAAAGTTAACATCATTTCCAAAGCAGGTGCTTCGCGTTTAGAGCTCCTGTGTTCCTTTCACATTAAGCAGAGGAGTCTATTGAAACCAGTTTAGAAGAAGAACGCTTAAGTCAATCGAGTAAAGTAAAAACCAAAACCAAATTAATATGAAACATTGGCCAAGAAAAGGAAAAACCTGAAAGGGCTAAAGAGAATCAGAGGTAAGTCAAGGAAACTGCCCAAAGCGTGAAGAAATGATGGCGACCAATTGCAAGTTGCGAATGGTTTTAGTTTACAACCTGAGTGGTTGAGAAAAAATGGCGCGAGTTTTCTAGACCAATCGCATAACGAAATAAAGCAAAAGCAAAGCGATCTCGGATTTCTTTCGACACTCAATTTAAAACTGCTTTTCTGTAATTGGTCAAGGCTAGAAGCTTTTTATATACTGAATGCTTAAATTCAGACAATCCCAGTGAGTTGATGTAAAAAAGTTGGTAATAGCGACTAATAGTCCTCATTTTCAGTTGTCGGCAACCTGTCGGTCAACTGTCGGCCGACAGGTTACCAACACATTACCGACACATACGTAATTGTTTTTACTGGTTTATTCTATGGAAAACCGAGAACATGAAGAAGAACATAGTTTTCGTTTAAAGCATACATTATTGTTAAAGTTCGTAATTTTCTGAGTTTCTTCACAAAAAATACCTTTCGAATTCCTCGTGCCTGTTAATAATCTTTCGGCCGCCTCTTTAAATTTCGTAACTTCTTCAAGGGTCACCCTCTCAAATCTCGACGCCATCTTGGCTCTGATCGAGATACAAAAGATGTTACCATGGCAATTTTGTAATTTCACATGTGAAATTAAAAATTAACGCTGAAATTTCGCGCCAAAATTAAGGATCAATTTGTCACCTATGAAATTATACATTCAACTTCTCTGTCTTGATGATGATAAGGTTATTTTTTTTCAGAGCCAGTCTCGAAACAGGCGAATATAAAATCACCCAACTTATGATGCTTTTTATTCCTGCGTTTTATTTAAAGAAAAAAATTTTCATACCGGTACCTCAAACAAAAATGTCATAATATGTAATGATTCCCAAATTACTTTTCCTTTTATCCAAGACTACCTCGATACAGCTGTATTGGAAACTTCTTAATTGTTCCATTCAACAAAAACACTAGCTCGCTATGGAGACCGTTGTGAAATGGCGTTTGAGATAATTAAACGTAAATTGAATTCCACGAGATCAACTGGAAATTTCCAGGTTTATTGCGTCAACTTGACTAAGTGAAAACAATTCTTGCGCAAGAGCGGACAGGTGTTTATATCGAGTAGAGCATGCGCATTGGCTTCACTAAAAACACTTTTAGGGAGGAGAGGAAGCGCTGTTGATATTGAACTCCGGTACTTCTTGTATGTCACGAAGGCGTGTTAACCTCTTGGCTGAGTGATGGGCACCTTTCACACCATACAACTAAGGATCAAAAAAGGAGCTGTAGTCATCAACACTTTTCTATCGGGCTCTAATATAGAGAGCGGGGGTGGGGAAGGCGGACAATTAACTTAAGCTTTCGGATTCCTACGATTTCGCAATTTAGCCCCTAAAAAGGTGTAAACTTCGACGGCGCTTGGCCTTAAACTGAAAATAAATAAAAACGTCAAAATATGCTGAATTTGATCAGGAAAGACTAAACTTTCTTCAATCGGTGGGGTGATAAAAGGTTGTCTCACTCCCTCCAAAACACCTCCTCCCCCCCCCCCCCCCACTTTCCCCGCCCACTCTCCCGATCACATCGGGATCTGTTTCAACGTGGGCGTACCAGACTCTAAAGTAGGAAATGAAGTGATTTCAGTATTTTTATTCTGTCTTTCTTTTTAAGCAGCGAGCATAGAGGATACCCGGTTGAGTTGATGGAAGACCCCCGACACAGTTTCAGTTTCGGTTGCGTTGTTTACTTCGTTTCTCGCAACTTTTTTTTAATTGACTTCCTCATCCAGCTTTTCGTTCGAGATGCTTTGCAAATTTCAGTTTCGTATCGAGACCGTTATCCATAGAACAGGAGCTTAATGTTAATGTTTAATTTGATGGAATACTCTAGATCAAATCTGCAATGATTCTAGAGCAAGCAGCATTAGAGATTGAGACTTAGAAATCAGAAAGTTCTCCGCGAAGGAAACCATAAAATGTAGACGAGATGGACACTGTTTATTTTCCCACAAGTATTTGTTTACCAGTTACAGCTCGCTGATCTCGCAAAATAATTTCTGTATTCTTTGTGGTTTTACGCTCCACAAACCTTTTAGCAGTAACAATAACGAAAACATTTGATTGACAAGAGTGTGTTTCGATACTACAACGACTAGCCAATCAAAATACCAGGATGCGTGTCCTTCCCGTGAGGCCTCAGGCCAAGTTTACAACTGCAGAGTAACACAATACGTTCAAACAGACTACTACGAGAACATGTGTGGTCTATCTGCAGTGAAATCTGGGCTAAATATGCTGTTTCAGGCGGGAAAACCAACCTGACATTCGCGTTTTATTAAAGTTACACCTATGGTTGTCCTTATGGATGGTTCTGCTTCTTGGAATGGCGAAGTCAAAAGCAACTCCGTCGATCGTAGCTGTAAAGACGAGTGCGGAAAAATCGACCGTAGCTCGTTAGATATACCTTCGTCAATTCCAAGCTCTTGCATATACCGCTACAATGACTTTATATGTTCCAAAATCGCTGATGGATTTTATGGAGATGTATATAAGGTAGAAAAAATTCTTTATCGAAGTTTGTTAATTTTTTGAGCGTGTTGAAACTCTGAGATCGTGACTAAAGTTCTGCTGTCTTGTTTTCCTTCTTGTTTCCGTTTGTCAGGTTCAGCACCGCGAAACAGGGGAAATTATGGTTTTGAAAATGAACAAACCCGACGTGGAAAAAGATGATTGTACGATGCTGGATGAAATCAAGTTAATGAGTCATCTCTCCCACGAGAATGTCATCAGGTATTGGTTTGGTCCAATTTTTCTGGTAATTTCCTCTTGTCCAGACACGATGGAGATCGGTCGTAAACTTCGATTTGATTTCGGATAAGCCAATCACTTCTATTATTTCAATCACAGATTTCTTGGAATTTGCGTCGATGATAATAGAGTACATCTTCTCTGCGAGGTAATTCTATTTTATAACTTTTCTTCGAGTTTATTTCAACCACTAAATGAATTTATCTACTTTCCCTGAAAGTATTTGTTTACGAGCTTACAAAACGAAAATGAGCTTCAGTCCAAATTGTACTTGCTGCGTACAATGTTCTCATGGTAATAGTAATTAAAGTTTGCGATTTTCTTCCAGTTTGTCAATGGAGGTGACCTCGAAGGACTTTTACTAAAGCATTCAGTTCATCTTGAATGGTCGACAAGGCTGTACCTTGCAAGAGATATCGCTGAAGGAATGAGTTACCTCCACGATAATAATGTTATACACAGGGACTTAACATCAAAGGCAAGGGCAGTTTTACCTCAGTGAAGTTGCGATCCCTGATTTTGGACGAGATATAGCCTTTCTGTGAATTCGATAAAATAATATCATGAATATATGTTTTCCTCAGTTTCATCTTTAATTTATTTACTTTGTTTTAGAATTGCTTGATAAAAGAGAGGAAAGGATGGAGATACGCTATCGTTGCAGATTTGGGATTAGCAACTGACATAAAGTAAGCTCTTAAACAATTGATACCTCATCGTGTTTTTGAAATACGTGTAATTGCCAAAAAGGATTATTTTCTGTCCGATATCCGACTCTTTGTTAGACATCCAAATAATGAAAAGAAATAATCAGCTCAAGTATTTATTTCCTTGAGGAAATAATGATTCAAACTCGGCAGTCATCTGAGTAAATAAATTTCAATAACATCGCCTCGATTCAAAACGAAAATTTAACTGAAGATCAAATAATTTCGTACGAGATAGTCTTAGTAGCGGAATTCAGAATTATTGAATGAGATCGGCGATTGCACGGCGTGAAATGTATTGTCGTTACTTATGCAAACTAAACCCAAAGAGATCGGACGAAGACTCTCATGATTTGCAAGTCACAGATTCTAAGTACAGTCTCAATGTTTGATGTTTGAAAAAAATGCCTTTGGACCTAATGTAAATCATAAATTAAAGATATTGCTTATGTTTCCAAAAATATTGCCGCTATCCAAAATTCTGCTCTATTAATAGTCGGTGGCAGTAATTTTCAGGGCAAATTTGAACATTTGTTATTGGTGAAATGTGAACTATTGCTCTTCCAACCTTTTTCTTTTAATTTAACCCTTATAAGCTATTGTTTTGCTCAGACCTGTTTAGACAGAAAAAGTTGTTTTGCACTGAAATTCTTTTTCTGTGCTAACGCAAGAGCATATTTGTGTTATGAAAACAGCTAGAATATCAAAATCTTTAAACTTGAGGAAATACCATATCAACTTTCAAAGTATAACTTACAAAAACTTTTGAAGGACAACAGTCCTGAAGGATCTTGAAACTAATGACCTAACTTCTGGTAAAATTAACACAGCAATTATTCTAAATAACATTTGGAAACTGTGCTAAAAGTTCATTTCTGTAATATTTTCCCTCACAACATATGTTTAGAAATCAAAGTACCTGTCTGGAGCATATTTTGGTGTAAAAAATTTGCATATGTCATAATTTCTTTTCAAAAAATGTGCTATTTGTGTTTGGTTACATATCAGACAACAAACAATGATGATAATGTTTGCTCAGAGTTCAAATGAAAATGAGTCATTATGCAGAAATGATGGTTAAATCTGCAAGAAATGGTCTTAAAGAATGGTTGGAGAGATTACAAAGTGAGAATTGCTTTCTAATATGCTAAAGTCTGCCTAGAAGTGTATGGAAATAAGTTTGTTGTTACTTTTCGTGAAATTTTACCTTGAAGTTTGTCAAATTGAAGTTCACTTCTGGCAGGTATTAATTAAAGTTCCCCTGTAAAGCTGAATCTAAAATTGTACTGAGTATGATTATTGATCAGGGATCACCTTTGTTTAGGAATGCTTGGCTTTGCATGGAAGTTTTTAAAAAAGAAATTTTATGCATGACAGTATTTTACATTGCAGGGAACAGTCAATTGTTGGTTCTCCGTACAACATGGCTCCAGAGCTTTTACGTGGCGAGCCTTATGATGACAAGGTAAGCAGGTGATGGGGAAGTTATTGATTGAATTCCAGCCAATGTGCTTTCAGATATTCGGACTTTAAGTTGCTAACTGTGAGACCTTATCTTGACCAGCTGGTTTGAAAATGAGGGCCCTAAATTGTGTTTGAAGTTTGATGAATTCATACATAGAATTCAGCACTTGTATATTTTGGAGGATTTGTGGTATTTGCAAGTGTCTATGTTTTATAATTAAAATTTGGTGAAACTCTATTTGTTCTAAAACATATTAGATTCAATGGACCACAGGTCTCAATTCATACAGAGTGTGTTATTCTAATGTATAATATGATTAGATTAGAACTACAAACATCATGTAATTTTAAAACTTTCTGGGGGTCTAGCCAGCAGCACTTAATGTATTTCCTCAAAACAAAGAAAACATTAAAAATTCCTGTTTTATAATGGAAAACTCAACATGAATCCTGCAAATTTTTTGCATTGAATCTAAGAGTGCCCGCTGTTTTTCAAAAAAGATTCAAGAATTGAAAATTTTCTTAGGGCTCTGTACATCAGCATGTCATCTTTCAGTATAGTTTTTTTAATGAATAGAGATGATTTGGAAACAAACCTTGTCTAAATTAAGGTTACGTAGTTATTAATCAGAAGTCTTCTTGCCTGAAGTGAGTAAAATTGAAATGACTGTTATGCAATGTAGGTTCGTTAGGTAAAGGTCGTCAAGCAATACTCAGCAGGGGTTGAATTATTGGATGCAATAGTGTACATCTAGGCCTAGTTGTTCAAAGGCAGCCAATTAGAATTATACTGGATCTTCTTTTAAAGCTTTAAAACTGATATCAGATTTCACACCAACCCTGGGTTATTGAAACCCAGTTTTGAACAATGTGGTCCTGTGTGGGGTTTCCTCTGCTTTAAAGGAATTAGATCTAATGTAGTCCCTCTCTTCTCCCCCCTCCCCCTTCAGATAGCATTTATTCATAACCCTCTGACTTCCTTGATCTCATCAGTAAGTCTCCTCACTGTCTGCTATACCATTCTTATGACGTTACTTTGGAGAATAATCCCCTAGTTGATATTTTTCTTTACTCTTACCACTTGTCTGCTTGATATTGTCTGTATAGATGTTGTTAGGAGAAATTCTGTCTGGGTCATTCATGGGAGGTAAGGGTTAAGGGAAAAGTGTTGGTATATCGGAAGCTTTTGTAGTGGTGGCTCATTGGTCTCTGGAAAGGGTTATGGCTGTAGCCTAGCTATTGAACCAAGTTGCATGAGATCACTCATGTCATGATACTGGAAATTATGATATGTAGTATAAATTTTTTTATCTTATCTTTTACAGGCTGATGTGTTTTCCTATGGAATTATTTTATGTGAAATAATTGGACGGGTACAAGCGGACCCTGATGAATTGCCTCGGACTCATGTAAGTGTGGCCCCTCACTTCTTCCTGAAAATGTAGAAGCAGATTATTTCATTAAAAAAACTGTGCCTTTTCTGATAAATGATCCTAATCCCAAGTTAAATTTTCATCTATTTCTGAAGACTAGTTGAAAGGAAAGAAATGGAAAACAAGGAAAGCCATGCATTGGAGTGTTTTACATTTTGCCAATTCCTAGCTCCAAAGCCTTTAGGGAAGGTGTCAAATTTTTTTTTTCTTTGGGGGGGGGGGGGATTTTAAAATATCTATTTACCTATTTTGTGGTTTGACTACAAAAAAGGTAGACCGAAAAATAACAAAAAGGCAATAGTATGGCTGCTACCAGAAATGTAATTTTCAATTTCAGCTAATTACTCTTGGAGTTTGTGGCAGTGATATGAAAGCCTTCAGCTTGTGAGATGTCGGTCTTTGCTGAATCATTTGCCTTGGGTATTTTTTGCCTTTCAATGGAATTGTCTTTTTTTTTAAGATTTACTGCACAAAATGCATACTTTTATATACAGCTAATGGTAACATTGGTATCAAGGGGATGTTAATGGTTTTGAATAAACAAACACCCTTTAAGCTTGCCTCAAAAGCAATTGCTGAGAAAATGAACATCAACATTATTTGGTATCCACAAGAGTGTTAACATTTTATGTATGCGAGGTAACTTTCATGGCAAAGTTAAAATAAGACATAGTATGATATAGTGAAACACCTTACCAGTTGAGCAGCGGGTAGAGATTTTTGTTTTTTCACTCTGGAAGAGTCAGCAGCACAAATGCTGAGAAAGATATTTTAGTGTTGAATACTGCTCTGCTTTTGTAAGCTTAACCCGGCTTTCCTTTTAAAGTCATGTCTGTTGTTTGTTTTGTTGTTGCTGTTCTTTAGTCATTTGGTTTGGATGTGGAGAAGTTCCAGTTGATGACCGGAGATTGTCCATACGAGTTTCTTCAGACAGCTCTCTGGTGTTGCCAGGTAAAGTTCCTCTGATTGAATATCCATTTTACTATTACACTCCAGTTTCTACTTTCTCTTTTTGATTAACATTTTGGTCTGATTATTTAAACAAAGTTTAGCTATTGTTTAACAAAACCGCGTTCTAAACTGTCTTCAATTTAGCCGGACCGTTTATCGGAACATCTGTTTTTATAAACAGCGCCATGAGGGCCGAAAGATAACAGTGGATGGACATTTTTTTATTTCAATCAATCCTCTTATAGAGAAAGCCTGAGGCCCACTGATTGCGTAAAACCGTGGTTTGGGTTAGACCTGGTGTAAATAACCGGCTCTTTAAGTTCCAGGATCTGTAATTTGTATTTTTTTTCTTGTAAAGCTGCGTACAATTCTCTGTAAATAAGTGAGGTTGAAGGTTTTTTTTTTTTTACGTGTATTTTACTTGCTATTAAATTTTCAGTAGTTCTTTACTATTGAAATACTCGACTTAAAAACCCTTCAACTTTCAAAAGTGATTGACTTTCAACTTCTCCTTATAATTTCCTTACGTTATCCAGCAAACAGGTAATGAGAATACTCAAACTTAATCGGTAGAAGTGAGTATCTTGATCTGACACCAAATTGTCGTAAATTAGCCGGAAGGAAATGTGTAGCAGTTAAAGGAGGGAGGGGGGGGGGGAATTAATAAGCAGACTTCTTGGGAATTTAAGGGCTACGTGTGTCATCAACCTCTGGCTCGGGGAGCTGAGTGATAATTTCTCGTGTATCTGGTATTGGAGAAAAGCGGCCACTGTTGGAAAAAAAAAAAAGACTTTAATTAAACTACCAAAAGTGATCTTCAAAATGAATGATTGTTGTCATAAGAGGGAAGTAAGTTTCCAGAAAGAGAAAAATAAAAACAGATATCGGCTATTCTGAAACTGGAATGTTGTGCTCGCCGCCATGTTGCAGTAGCAACTGTTTGTCTGGAATTTGCGGGAGCTCAGCAAGCGGTTAACTAACTTAACGGTAGTTATTCAGGAACAGACGGAAATTATACGGGGTGGGTTAGGCCTCGGAGACTGTGTGGTTCCTAATCACAATTTAAAATGTACCCTACATTAATACTTGAAAATTGAAGGGACACAAGAATTATATCGGTATAGCCCCTCCCCCCTCCCCCCTCCTCATCCTTAGCTTCTTGGCTTCGCAACCTTGTTCCCAGGGCCTTTTCCCTTAGTTGGGGGTAGGGACGAGGTTGCTGGCTCTGCTGGCTCTGCTGTTCATTATAATTTTCATTGAAGGGCCGATACTACCCACACTACGCCACTTTGATAAAATTAATTCGTGTACCGTTGGATTTTGAAAATAAGATGAACAACTGCGCTAAATTATAAGCGGTGTGACACAAATTTGATGCGATGGTTTCACCATAAAGCTGGCACGTCACGTTTTGGAACCATGACAGTTCCTTGAGGCAGCTAAAGTCCCATATGGTTCTACGACAAAAATTTTGTGTCATGCTCGGGAAAACCTCTTAGTCCCTTTTGTGATTGATACGTTTGCTTTTATTTTTCTCAGATGTGTCCCAGATCCAGGCCGAAATTCGCAGTAACAGCTAAACACTTAGAATTTATTCTTGAGGGATACACTAAACGACCCGAACTTAACAAAGCGATCGAGACGAGTCCATCAACGGAGGAAATAAAATATGAAAACGAAACTGCAGCTGTGGCAGACCATGAAACTTCGCCAGAATCTTCACCTCCGGCCATCATCGTAAGCACCGACGAAATATCACCGGTGGCGATTCGGTCGAACGAGAGGCGCCGACAGTCGTGGATCGCCGGCCGATATAAACTGTTCAACACAGGTACCGATGATTTGTTGAAAAACACTCCGGGTAAATTGAAGAGTTTCTTTCATCGGGTCCTTCGTCTACAGACTCATTACGACCCTTCGAAGCAGAAAAAAAGCAAAGAGAACTCCAAAAGTAGATCTGCTTCGCAGTTGAAAAGCTTCAGTGTGATGAACTCTGATGACGAAAATGTCCCTAATCTTGAACAAGCAAGCTCCCCGAATACAGATGCGAGGAGGTGTCTTCGATTGGGGAGCTCAGAACAGGATAAGTCGTGCGAATTGGGATATCAAGAAGATTCCTTAGACGGAGTATTTTACCCTCTGAGTCCCTGCTCGGAAAGTGCTATTTTTGTAACTTCGCCGTCAAGTCGACCGTTGTCTCCGAAGATGCCCGAGGCCCCTCAGTCGCCTCCGAATCTACAGAATCCCGCTGAGTGCGACACAACTTTGTCCAAACTGTATGTTAAGCCGAGAAGCGAGTCAACACCGTTGTTTCACGAATCCAGGTCGGAGCCGATATCGAGACACTCAGCTTCCCACAGGGATTGCCAAGTGAGCAATGTCGATCATACATCGTTCGTTACGCAAGGTGACGTATCGGGGAAGATAAAAGACAAAAAGTCGCCCTTCTGGTTTCTTAAAAGAAAGGGGAGCAAATTCAAAGATACGGAGTAGGGAAGCGTAGAATTATCCAAAGAATTTCCGTAGTGAGTGGTCAGTAGTGAATCCGCCCGCCAACCATTTCGTAAGTCGAAGTTAAGTTAACTTTTCCAGAGGAATTGGAGGCTTGTGTGAGAAGGAGCAATTTTTCAATTGAGTGTTAAAAGTGGCCCAGGCTTTCGTAGGGTTTTCCAGAGCCTACTCTGTGATTGGCCTAGAAGCCTTGCGCCACCCTATCTCAACCAATCAGATTCAAAGCTAATACCAATTGCGACCTTGTATCTCGTTTGTTCCCGTGGTTAAGGTGATTCCTCAAAGAAAAAGTTCCCAAACAATTTTTCCTACTTGTACCCTACCAATGTCTGTTTCGAGAAAATACAATCAAAGAGATATGTCACCGTGCTTGTTTAAAGAGAGATGATGGGCCAATCTTACCTTATTTAGGCCTGGCTAATCACGCGCGTCATTTCATCGGTTCACGTTACAGTTTGCGGTGGCAGGAAGCAAGGGTTTTTAAAGTAACTTGAAAAATTACTTGTTAGGTAGAAAGTCTCGAGCGTATGGAACAATTTGATGTATAATTTGTGGGAAAATCTCGCAATTTTAAGTGACATCGAAAAGTTCCTCGAGTCGTTGCATTCAAGGTCATAATATGCATCCTCGAATAACGGGGTTCGTGCGCGCTTTTAGCTATATCTTTTTTTTTTCCTTCAATTATTTTTTTAATTTCTCATTTTGTACACCAAAATTATTCGATAAAAATATGGGTTACCGTGCATGTTCAAGAGCTAAAGACCATTGGACCTCTTTACCGGTCCATGATTTAAAAACAACACCTTGTTCACGGAATGCGCGCGCTTATTTGCCTGGTTACGGGATTTTTATGCGCGGTACAGGATGCGCAATACTGAGGAATCACCTTAAGACTTCACATTTATTTATTTTGAGATTTCATTGGTGCGTTGTGTTTCTTACCTCTGTTCTGATTGGCGGTCGTGATTTCCCTACTCTTGGTCTTTTGACACTCAATCGTTGGGCGCTCTGATTTCTCGTAAGCTTTTCTCTCTCCATTCTGCCTTGTGGAGCGATCTTTGCTGATGTCCTTTTATGTACTAAATTAAGAATGAAGAGTAGGCATCAAACAAATTCCGCCAAGAACATCTCATGAAGACTGAAAATTTTTGTTGAAATTTTTTTTTTTTGTCAAAAATTGTTTAGCTGTTCTTGTGAAAAGTAGCATTAGCAAAGGTCGCACAATTTTAACGTTAAAAATGCCATAAAACCAAAAACTTCCAAAAAATATTTGTTACCCCGTCACGGCCTTAAAATACCTTGCTATAAAAATGGCTGTTTTGTTTAAGAATGGCAATGCAACACATAACTGTTTTTGTTTTTCAACTTTTTTGGGGGGTTATTGTGATATATTTTTTTAAGCCCGTTCTAACATAAGATGAGAAAGCCAACCTCTATGTTAATGATATTATTTTGTCATCGGTTTGTACATTATAACATTTTTCAGCACAAGGTTGATTTGTATATGCGTACAATTTCATTCAGGTGGAAAATAACATAACAAAGGCGATCGTTAAGTTCGATACAGAAATTTTTTAATTTGGTGTCGAAGTTAATCAGCTATTGCATTGGTATTCACTTTTATTCTCTCTGTGGTTGGTCCAACCAATCCCACTTGGTCGCCCGCGTTTTCCCGCGTATATCACGCAAACAGTAATTCCTCTTCACTTCTACTCAAAAACGTTGAGACGTCACTTAAAATAGTAAGTTTAAAAGTTCTATTTTAAATAGAAAAAGGGAACTTGGGAAATAATGGATTTATTAATTTTTTGCGAACGTGGCAATGTTTGGTAGCCAGACATTTTTGGACAACAGAAACGTAATCTAAGTGATAGGTAAAATGCAAATTTCTTCTTCACCTATTTTCATAAGATAATTCACATTTGTGTTCACAATTTGTTTTCGTCGTAAGCGTGTCCTGATATTCACAGAGGAGATGGCTTTGTAATAGGGAGTACCTTTCATTTATTATATCATGCATCGCAAGTAAATTGTGATTTTCGTTTCACATCATGTCATTATGATAGAATTTCAAGTATATTTGAGCCGATAAAGGTGAAATTATAAGATGTACAGTTATATGTGTTAAACGCTATGTCAGTTCAAAGTTGAAATATTTGTAATTTGAAAAGAATGAGAATTTTAATGATTGTGAAGTTATATAATTTATTTACGAGAATGATATCGGTTGCCTAAGTTTAGGGCTGTTCGGTTTATCCAAGAATAATTTAACACTGTCAGAAAAAACAGAGATTAATTAAATATTTATAGTTCACCGTTAACAGTGTCGATCTTATCCTTGTTTGCTCATTTACTCATTATTGTGATTATTTGTTACCCAACTTTTCGGATTTTTTTTCGTTCCGGCGACATTTCATTATGGTGATCATGAAATACACTGTATGTTTGTATCAAGCCGCGACCGGGTAGGGTGGGGGGGTATAGACCACTTTCATGAATGGCTGCCGTATAAATATTCTTTTGTTTAAATTTAAATTAGCCCTTCTGGCCTCGCTTGAGATAATGTATTCTTTTGAATTTTGTACTGGAGAACGAAGCCAGTAGGGCTAATTTAAATTTAAACAAAAGAATATTAATCCGGCAGCCTTTTATGAAAGTGGTTGTTATTATAGTCTGTGTTTCGTAAACAGTAGTAAGATGAAAAGGACAAAAAAGGTAATTGATATAAGATAACAGCCCAAGTTTAAGTACATATGTGCGATGTCACATCGTAAGTTGGTCCCAGTCTTCAGCAGTATTTCCGATGCACAGAAAACCATACAAACCACCGCGTTGGAAAAATAACTTCGTAGATTCCAAATAGCAGACTATCAGTAATTAGCTCTGCTGATTTGGTCTTGCTTTTTTTGATATAGGGAGCAAGCAACTCGAGTCGTATGGAGATCGAAAGAGCATTAAAACCTGACGGAAGTGGTGGAAAAAATACGTGTTAGGTTTTTTTGTGAGCTTGGGACAAAGGAAATAATTTTAAATCCTCGCTAAAGCGAAAATCCTAGTGAGACGCAAAGTTTTTAAAACTAAACTCTTTTTAGAACACTGTTGCAGTGGCCGGTCTGAGCCGAGTCACATGACCCACGAAGGCCGGGAACCGTTCGTACCTTATGTATACCCAATTGTTACACTCACGAGGGATCGAAACGTCTCAGTTCTTTGGTTCCGCGTTCCGACGCTCTAACACTGCGCCACAAAGGAGACGAAGTTAGCTAGGTCATTGCTGCGAGCACTTTTGACACATTTTGCTGGAATCAGCAATGTCTAAAGCGTCCAATGAGTTGAATAAGATTGATGGTAAATTTTGAGCTCGGTAAGGAAATGAATAAAAATGTCTTTTGGTCAGTTTTTTCTTACTGAATAGGAAAAATTGACTCCGAATAACATTTTCTATTAAACTTACCCACCAAAAGAAGATTTGTTTCACCGGCAGGAATCTTAGATTCAGACGTCGAACCTTACGGTCAGCGGTTACTGATATGAACCCAAGAGGACTCAACATGGCGGAGTTTTCGGAAAATTCGCGCGAGAAATAACTCGGAAGAATTTCTCATCGCTAATGCCATGCGTGAAGGAAGAAGAAGGCGCCTTAACATGCAAATAGCGTTAAACCACCTAGTTGCTCGGAGGAGGAGAGTTTTGAATGCTTGTTCTCTTGTTTTGTTGTTTATTTCATCGCAACGAAACAATATCCCTCCTGTGTCTCGCTCCTGGCGTCGGTTGAGCAGAAACACTGGATGGTAGGAGAGTGCTTGGAACAATTATTCGGAGGCAAGATTCAAGAAAACATTTCGGATCTCTCGGTCAACGTTCAGATACATATTAAATCGCATTGGCCCATTTCTTGCTAGAGAAACAGTGAAAGAGGATCCAATTTCCCCAGAACTGAGGCTAGCGCTTTGTTTATATCGATTAGGCCGCGGAGATTATTTATATACCATTGCAGAGTTGGCAGCTGTAGGCGTATCTACAGTCTGCAACGGCCTGCTCCTCTGAAACTGGGCTCGCAATATACTACTGAACTGCCCGTTTTCCAGCCCTTGACAGTTTCATCGTTCTCGAGGACAGAACAGGGCATGCAGAAGTATTCCTTGCACCTCAAACAAGTATGTTTTGTATTCTTTAGGCACGAAGAACAAGATTGTTCCTCTTTCCCCGCCATTTTTTTCGAATGTAATCTTATGCGCATGGCAACTACCTAAAAATTAGTGGGATTGTGGGAAAAAAATTACTAATTTAATATATTCATAATGTATGCATTAAGCACGGCACATGTGAAGATCGACGTATGAATCGAAGTCGATCTTTTGCCGTTATATTCGACAAGCTCAGTCGAATAGAACGGCAGAGTCGATCCTAATACAAAAGCGTCGATCCTAATTGATTCAAACTTTACATGTGCCGAACCTAATTATTAGGTTCGGCACATGTAAAGTTCGACGTTTGAACCGGGCCTAACTTTTCCTCTCCTCCCTCCCCGCTCCGCGCTCCCTCCCCTCCCTCCTCACGGTAAAACAATTGGAAGGTCAATTGCGAGGCGCACGAAATGTTTGATTTGAATTACAAATATATTTCCTCACTGATTATTCAATTTCGTTGAGTCGGCATCTCACGTGGAGCTCAAAACTTTGCTTGGCTGCTTGGTCTACAAGTT